>NC_053492.1:318492577-318752577 GCF_905171775.1 Rana temporaria
ACTGACCCTGTACCCCATTAAGATACAATTGCTTGTAGTCATGCAGACCTGTCTAATTTCAGAACCATACAAGTTCATGGGTGATGAAGATACTTGTGCTCCTCCATAGATTGGTTTGTAAGTATTTTGGGCTCCAGTCACACTAGTGCGACTTGTCATGTGACATTGAACGCATTAAGTCGCATGACAATTTGCAGTCCATTGATTTGACTTTGAAAAGGTTGCTGCACTACTTGTATGTATGTATCTTGTGTACCAGAGAGTGTAAAGCTGCATAACTTTGGAGTCGCACTATTATGAATGGAGCCTAAAGGAAAATTCTACTTCTGGGGGGGCTGGGCGTAAATGTTGGCATATACAATTGTGTCGTATTGTAAACCATTATACATTTTTTTTTTTTTTTTTAAATCTGCAGTATTGTAATTTACTGTAAAATGCAATATGGCGACCTGGAGGTGTTCTGTACACAGATGGTGTACAGAACACTTCCCAGAAATTTCATTTCTTGCTTGTGTAATTGTTTTATTTTTTTTTTTCCGAAGTCTGCACCAGGCTGTCAGATTTTGGGCATCCTCTATAACAAAACAGATTTTTAGTGAGAGTCTAACAGAAATTTGGTAAATAAAGGCATGGAGACCCTGCAAGTGCCGTAGCTGATTAATAATTATAAAACCGCTCCCATTCACCTTCATTTTGCACATGGACACAGACAATTCAACAGATGTTCCTTCAAAACAAACAGAAGGTAGGAATCTGCGACAAAGGTTGTCAAAATCCTTGGAATGCACATGGATCACCCACAAGGGGAAAGATTTTTATTTTATTTTTTCTTCATGATCTAAAGTGGAGTTAAAGGAGTTGTAAAGGAAAACATTTTTTTGCCTAAAATTTATGTCTGCAAGGTAGACAGACAGAAAAGTGTAATGATTCTGTTAAAAAACGAGTAAATGCCTGTTAAATTCCTTCATCTATATCACCTCCGACATTCTAGATTCTGTTCTCTCATTCACTTCCTGGTTTGCATCGTTCGTTCATGTAAGAACTACATTTCCCAGTATGCATTGCGGCACGCCCAGTAATTCACACTTCCTTGAGGTCTCTAACACGTAGAGAGCGTCCTGCCGCACAGATGTAGTTCCCAGGAGGGGGTGAGCACGTTACTGACCACCGCAGTAAAGCCTCCCTTCACGGTGGTCAGTAAAATCAGACAAGCAGGAAGTGAACAGAACAGAGAAGAAATAGAGCAACTTCTGAGCAAAAACTAACAATGAGGAAGTGAAAAGAGGAATGTCTGCAGGTAAAGGATGCTTATTATGAAAAAAAAAAAAAAAATTCCTTTACAACCCCTTTAATCTTTTTAAAGCAGTATTGACAATTTTATATATATATATATATATCTGCTTACCAATACCAAAAAAACCTTAATGTCTTGGGGAGGTTGCATTCTGTGAAGTCACAATGGAATCGCCCTTGTACAGCAGCTTTGCCAATCTGGGGATAGGGTAGTGTTGGATGCGCTAAACAGATTTATATTTGACCAACAAATTAATGCATTATTAAAGGCAATACAAAAATAAAATAACAAACATGTTCTACTCCCTCACCTGCTCTGTGCAATGGTCTTGCACAGAGCAGCCCCAAACCTCCTCTTCTGGGGTCCCCTGCTGACATTCTTGGCTCCTCCTTATCTGTGTCTGCCACCATAGCAAGCACTTGTCTTTGCAGCTTAAGGGGTAGTGGTTTACAAATGTAAATGAGGCCTTTTTCTGTAGAGCTTGGTCTCGTAAAGAAAGTTGAAAAATACCAGACACACTGGCCTGATCACCAGGTGAAAAATAAAGGAAAAAAATTAAAACGAAAGCAGCCACAACATTTAAGAATTGGTTAGCTGCATTATCTAAAATTTGTATTTTTGTGCTTAACCACTTCCCGCCTGGTCAATAGACAATTGACATCCGGGAAGTGGTTGTGAAATCCTGACTGGACGTCTATTGACGTCCTGCAGGATTTCGTGCCGGTGCGCAGCAGTCTGACACCCTGCATCTCCGATCTCGGTAAAGAGCCTCCAGGAGAGGCTCTTCACCACGTGATCAGCCGTGTCCAATCACGGCTGATCACGATGTAAACAGGAAGAGCCGTTGATGGCTCTTCCTCACTCACGTCTGACAGACGCGAGTAGAGCCGAGCCGATCGGCGGCTCTCCTGACAGGAGGGGTTCGTGCTGATTGTTTATCAGCGCAGCCCCCCCTCGGAAGCCCACACTGGACCACCAGGGAAGGGCAGTAACAAAAAAAAAAGTGCAGTAAAAGAGAATAGATGCCAATCAGTGCCCACAAATGGGCACTGACTGGCAATATGGGCACAAGTGATGCCCAGCAATGCCATCAGCGCCACCCCTCAGTGTCCATCAGTGCCCATCCATGCCCAGTGCCCATCTGTGCCACTTATGAGTGCCCACCAGTGCCGCCTCATTGGTGCCCGTAATCAAAGTAGAAAACTTACTTATTTACAAAAAGAAATGAACAGAAAAAAATAAACTTTATTTTTTTCAAAATTATCGGTCTTTTTTTAGTTGTTGCGCAAAAAAAAAAATGCAGAGGTGATCAAATACCACCAAAAGAAAGCTTTATTTGTGGGAACAAAATGATAAAAAAATTGTTTGGGTACAGTGTAGCATGACCGCGCAATTGTCATTCAAAGTGCGACAGTGCTGAAAATTGGCTTGGTCAGGAAGGTGCGTAAGTGCCCGGTATGGAAGTGGTTAATACAGCACTGCTTTATCGAAATAAAAAAAAATTACTGACTTGCCGAGTTGTATTGTAGGTGAGGTGGGAAATAAAAACCCCACAAGTGCATCAAGTCCAACGTGTGTGTTCCCTAAATATTTCTGTTAAAAATATTGCAACTTCCTGGCAACCCGTACCCCATGATTTATATGATTATTTTTAAATAGGACAATTCTGCATGAATAGGTTTAGGACAGGGTCTTCAAACTAGGGCCCTCCAGTTGTTCAGGAACCACAATTCCCATCATGCCTAGTCATGTCTGTGAATGTCAGAGTTTTACAATGCCTCATGGGAAGTGTAGTTCCACCACAGCTGGAGGGCCGTAATTTGAAGATCCCTGCTTTAGGTGAATGAAAAATACTGGTAGTGGAAATCATGGTCATCGCTATAAATAGTACATGGTTCTCCAAATCATCAGCAGCAGTTGATTTTGGCCCAAAGCACAGCAGTGTGGTAGCTGCCCTAAAATAATAGGTTACAGTGGATGATAGACTTCTCCAAACACCAATCTTGTGTCTAATGCATTAGCTGCCCGTCATTGCTCTGGACCAGCTGCCTGAAAGTGCAAACAGTGGACCATGCTGGAGTTGTCTTCACTTATCTTCACCGAGAGGTGGGGGGGGGGGGGGGGTCATTACAGGGTGACTGTTGGCGTCACATAACAGGAAGTGCCTAAACAATGACCTACGTGGCAGGGTCAGCGGGAGTTATTTTAACTGAAATGTTAATTTCATTATCGTGCTAAAACTTTTATATACAATTTTATTCATTAGTTTGCCTTCTGTAATTTAGTAAAGAAGTGTAGGCTGCTTACTTGGCCAATTGATTCTAAATACGGTGAATGTGTTTTTTAACCACTGCAATACAGGATACTCTACCCCCCTCCCTGCCCAGGCCAATTTTCAGCTATCCGTGCTGTCCCATTTTAAATGAGAATTGGCGGTCATGCAACACTGTAATCAAACACAATTTTTATCCTTTTGTTCCCACAAATAGTAGAGCTGGTGGTATTTGATCACCACTGGGGTTTTTATATTTTGCTAAACAAAACAGGCCGACACTTTTGAAAAGTTTTTCTTCTGTTCTAAAAAAAAATTACTAATGGACACTGGCATACCTGGTGGTCCTGGGTGGGCCTCTTTGTGGGGGTCTGCACTGATAATCAGTACGGGCCTTGTCAGGAGAGTAGCTGATTGGCTCTCCTCTGCTCACATTTGTCAGTGCGAGTGGAGGAAAAGCCGATATATATGGCTCTTCCTGTTTACGCTGTGATTGGACAAAGCTGATCACATGGTAAAGAGCCCATGTCTCTTTACCAAGATTGGTAATGCGGTGTGTCAGACTGAAACGCACCACACCAACGATCGCCGTGCTGCATGCCCCCGGCTTATCCTGCTGAATGTCATATGACGCCCAGTCAGAATAACAGAACCGCTTTTCGGCCGTCGTTCTGCTATATGGTAGCCGGGAAGTGGTTAACTTTGAATACCCGGTCATGTGTGAGGGAAATTAAGGTGACGCCACCTGTCAAACACCCTTTGAAGAGTAGTCTGGCTCAGATCACTCCTTAGAGGGCAAAGGCAATGTGAACAAGCCCTTAAACTGTGTTTTAAGCCAGAACTTCCCCCCCCCCCCCTCTCTATATAGAGTAGGGAAGGGTTATAACCTCTATCAGTTTTGTTTTTAGCTTTTTGTGTCAGTCTGGTTGGGGCGATTTTACTTCTGGAACAACAGGAAGTGAGAGTAAGCCCTTGTTCACATTGAATGTGGCTTGGACATCGTGCAACTTCACCTGAAATCTCACAATTTCAAAGCTGCATGTCAGTGCGTCTTTGAAGAAATATGTGCGGCTTAATGCACAGATGTCTATACAAGTCGCAACCGAAATCGCCAAAAGTAGTACAGGAACTACTGTTTCACATCGATGTGTAACTATACAAGTCGGTGTCGCACCGATTTTGAATAGTGCCATTTCCGCCAACAGGGTACGACTTGTCATGCGATTTGACCTGTCAAATCACATGAAAAGTTGCTCCAATGTGAGCGAGGGCTAAATCTGTAAAACGTTGGGGGCATTCTCTTAACAGAGACAGTTGTCACCAGAACAGGTGTCCCCATTGGGCACTGTGGGCAACAGCAGTGACTTTTATTGTTAAGCTGATCGGGCACCACATGGTGTCTATTATGCAGCATTATGGTCATCCTGTTAAATTCAGTAACAATAATGGGTGTTCTATAAAAGGTCTCCTCTTCCTGTTTTAGTGACAATTTTTGAAAAAAATAAATTCTTTATTTTTATTTTTTACTTTTTGCTATAATAAATGTGTGTTCGTAGGACTGAGTAGGAGAGGAGACATATGGCTGTTCCTACTTACTAGGATTGTCCCGATACCACTTCTTTAGGACCGAGTGCAAGTACCGATACTTGTACCTATTTTTTTTTTTCATGTACTCGCCAATACAGATACTTTCTTTTTAATGTCATGTGACAGTTTTCAAACCACAATACATACTAATGATATGAAGAATGTCCCTTGCATTGGTGGTCAGTGGAAAGAATGCTCCTTACAGGTCCTCCTTGCAATTCAACTTACCCGCCTAAGGACTCGCTCTGCTCTCCGCCCGGTCACCGCCCCGCTCTCCGATAAAAAGTATCGGACTGGGCATTGGGAGCATTTGTGTGAGTACAAGTACTCGTGCAAGTGCTCGGTATCGTTCCCTATACTAGTATCGGGACAACCCTACTAGGAACAAACGACATGTCTCCTCTCCTCTGACAGAACAGGGATTTGTGTGTTTACACACACAAATCCCCATGCTGGTGCACACGATCGCTGGCCAAGGGCATCAGGTCCCCCGCGTGCTGCTCTTAAAGGAAACCCCCCCCCCCCCCCGTAGGGGTACAGGGTTTTGAGCAGGGTGCCATTATGCCCCCCTGTAAATAAATGTGAAACGGTCGGGAAACAGTTAAAGCAGAGCTCTAGGCCCTCTACCAATACAAATATCATAGCTGCTGACTTTTAATATTGGGACGCTTTCCTGTCCAAGGATCTTGTGATGTCGGCACCCCAGCTGATCTTTCATTCGGCTCTCAGGTGCTGTTGCAGCCATTTCTTGTAAGGTGTGTTGCGCTTACTGAATGGCTCGGCGGCTGGGTAAGGAGGAGGGGGGGCTGAACTTCTGAGTGACTTCGGGTACCCCCCAAAGGTGCCAAATGTGGCAGAGGAGGTGGGGAGGAAGCAAACGAGTGGCGTTTCCCCTTTTGGGTTGAGCTCCGCTTTTAAATTTCATACACACTGGGGTCAATTTACTAAAACTGGAGAGTGCAGCCCTTTATAGAAACCAATCCTATATTTTAAAAAATGTATTTATTTTTTTTGGTCAAAGCGAGAGTGTTTGTAAACCCTCCCTTTAAAAACAAAAATAAAAAAGATGCTTACCTGCTCCTGTGCAAAAGTTTTGAAAGAGCAGCCACGATCCTCTTCTTCTGGGGTGCCCTGCTGGCACTCCAAGCCCCCCATCCTTTTGTTCCTAACACATTACCAGATCATACCAGTATAGCTATCCACCATATTTTCCCCTACTGAGCGTTTTCAGAGTGTTCCCTTTTACTTTTTTTTTATTTTTTTGAAATGCTGTGCTTCTGTTACCTGCAGAAAAAGGTGTCAACCTAGCGTTAATTAAATCTCAAGTTAAAAGCTGGCTATCATGCACAGCTGCACCAGATTTTGCAATCTCCAGTGTAAGGCCTCTTTCACACATACGGATCGGATGAAAAACGAATGTAAACTGAAAAATGGTCAGTGTTTCATCCATTTTTTTGCATTGTAGTGGATGTATAGGGGGGAAAAAAACCCCAAAAAAACGGATGAGCACTGATGAATACTTCATCCATTTTTTGATGAAATAAACGATTCGCATGCATAAAAGGCCCATTTCACACCAGCTTGTCCCGATGTCCTCTATGGAGATCAGCTGAAAGCGGCCCGCCGGATGGGATGTCGGACATGTCACCGCTGACATCTGCTGCTTCATAGGGCTGAATGGAGCCGAAGGCACAAATTCCCAAAAATTTCTCATACAGGAACAGAACAAATGATTTTCGTTTTTTTGTGTGTGTTTGGTGTTTTATCTATTTACATTTTTTTGCGATTATTTGTGTGTGTGTGTGTGGGGGAGGAATCCCAAAGTGAAATTCTGACGCAATAAACAAATAAAAGCCTTTGTCAAACGAGAAATTTTGTACGTTATTTTCTTACTCTGTTCCGACTTGCTGTGACAATCGTTTGCCGGGTTTTCTTAGTGTGTATCCCACTTTAGTCAATCAACCTCATTGAGAGAGACGAAGAGATGTGTATGTAGTACATGATCTAGTCTGAAAGTATATGCATAAGCATTTGGTGAACTTGACTGTCCCAGTGCGGGATTAAGTGACTTAGTAAATGAATGCAAGACTTCACACAGTCGTTTTTATACCGTATAATGTATCCTCTGGTGGTAAGGTGGTGTATACCTCCTCCTTTCTTTGTCCATATGGTACCTTCTTTATTCAAGGGGAGCATCCCTTTTACACGAGGATTACAGTGGTATGTTAATAAGGTTCTATGTCCAATAACATTCAAGATCTAAAACGAGTGAAAAACATATTCATTTTTCTGTGGCTTTCAGTTTTACATTGTCACAACTCATAGTTTTCCTATTCAACAGGCCCCCCCCCCCCCCCCTTATCGCATGCTGTCAGCTGATTTGCAAGTGGCCATGCAAAGACTGCTTCTTTCTAGACATTTGTTGAAGATATAGAGTAGTTATTTTAAACGCAAGTGTTTACTCTGCAAGGAAGTACGTGGCTAGCTGTGCTGGCCCTTGTGATTTAAGCCCTGGCTGATAGGGTGGTGACTGGTTATGTGGTTCCCATAGAAAGTAGGGAATTAACACTTTTTAGTAGGCCCTGCCCATTTTCTGAGCTGATCATTAACAAAGGACTTTGGGAGAATGACATTCCTTTCGCTCTGTTGTTGTCTGCTCCCAGCAACTGTGTGTAAAGTACACTAATCCACTGTGCTGCCAATCCTAGTACTTTACTGTGTACAGTATCATTTTGTAGAGCAATACAGATTGGCATATGCATTGGGTACAGTTTAACATTTTTTTTAAAACGCAGCTAATTGGTAACCTTTCTATGCGTGGCAAAATGTCTTCTTTTGTGGGTTAAGCAAATAACATTGTAAATGGAGATCTGAAAATCCCAAGTGATATCTGCACTATCCACCAATAGGCAGACCTGTGTAAATGGATACATGGAATGAATATGGGTTTAATGTTTTATTCTTGCAAGTCTAAGGTCTTCTGACTTATTGCATCAACTTTGGTCCAATATTTATAGCTGGATGGATGCAGTGGTGTGTAAAATGAGTCGGCATGATAACACAGTATATTTTCATGATCTTTATTCACTACTACTGGTAGATAATCTTTCTAGATTGCAGACGCTCTCACACTTGACACATATACTGCAAGTAAGCAAGGTTATTTTTTTGCTTGTTCAATGTTTTGATGCAGCGTATTTTACCTTTCTTGAACTAGTTAATTTTTTTTTTTTTTTTTTAAGTGTATAGAGTTTATTATACTCTTCTGTATTGTTTTTGCCCACGGCTCTATGGAAATATTATGGTATTGGGGAATAGCTAATCTGTACTAATTTATGGGAAGATCTTTATATTGCTAACGGCTGGAAAAGCAGACTATTCATTTTTGCTCAAGGCTGCAGTACATTGATAACTGCTTCTTTATTTGGAATAGTGCAGAAGTTCTCTCCTAAAAGGAAATGACTTGCAAGCTAACTATACTAATAACTCTCATAGGTGTCCTTTTATGAAAGTGAGATCAGCGGCGATCCCGACTCTCACCGCTGATCTCAGGTCATAAACAGTTTATGAAGCTGAGAACATGTTCTCCACTGATTACCTCAGCACAGTGAGAATCTGTAACTGACTGTCACAGAAACGGCCCGTTTATGAAAGTGCGATCTCAGCACCTCACTGGTGATCTGTGACAGAATTCTCACTTTCTGATTCACCATCTCTGAGAGATAAGCGGGAAACTGGCTGATATTGTGGAGGAAGAAGGAAGTCTTTTGACTTCCATGCTTCACACACAAGCAGCCATTCAGTCAGAACACATCTTCCCCCACCATTACACACCCCAAAATGAGCAGGTTAGGAATTTATTGTGTGTGTGTATATAAATTTCTACCTGCATTAAAATGCTATTAAGTCATTTTTATATAATTTTTTTATTAATTAGTAAAAAAAAAAAAAAAAAAAAATGTAAACCCTAAAATATGGTTTTACCCATGGACTGTTCTATTAGTTATACAGGTTTATACACCATTTATATAAATTAAAAATATATTTATCAATTTTTTTTTTTTTTTATGATTATAAATATATTTTTCATTTTTATAAATGGTGTTTAGCTGCAATACATGTGTGGGATTCCATTCATTTACTATACACCATTCACATTTAAATGGGCACATGTATGAGCTTTAAATATTGATAAAAATAAAGTTTTTTTAATAATTGGGTTAATGTATATTGTTTAGTGGGAATGTAACTTTATTATTTAATTTAATATGTGGTGTATAATGTGTGCTGATTCGTGTTCGTCTTTTTGTATTTTTCACTTCCTCATACTGTAATCCCGCTACATCAAGCGAGATTATAGTGAGAGGATCCGTTCTCAGGAGTTTCCAGCCGTTTGTAGATCGCTCCTCATCGCAACATGAGAACCGATCTACAAAGCTTCATAAACAGGCACTCAGAGGAGAGCGATCTCCCCTGAGAATGCCTGAGAACTGAATAGCGGTATTTTACCGCACTTTCATAAAAGGACACCAAAGTGTTGTGAATGTATGTTTCCCCATAGCTGTCACCATCAGAACATTTTCCAAAGGGCAATTTATTCTGTTAAATCAATTTTTGAACATCGCAGCCAGTAAAATACAAGCGAATACCTCTTCTTTAAAAAAAAAAAAGTACTTGGAGAAGTAAATTCAAGCATACTGTAAATGGACTATATAAAACTTATGGATATCAACAAGTGCCTTTTATGTTTCTGAATCTATAGGGATGATCTGTTTGGAATTACTTCTAATAAAAAGATGCATAGTCTTGTATTCAGGAAAATATTGGCTTTTATGATCAAATGATGTGGTTTTAAAACACTGTTTCTGTTGGTGAGAAAAACATCACCTCCATGTGAACCTTTTATACATTGCGAAGAATCTTGCCAATTTTATTGCAGATTCTTAATTTTCTTCTCAAAGTCTTGCCAGCACTGTTATCAGACTGGATGCATGGTAAAAGATCTGCTTTCATTCTACCCACCTGATAAGTGTTGTGTTTTGGAAAAGAGCCGTCCAGTTCTCATGAAAAATGAAAAGCCTATTGTGGGGATGTCTGTACATGGACTTATAGCCCAGGTTCACACTGCTGCGCGTTTGATATCGTGCGAGTTCAGCAGAACTCGCGCAATATCAACCCAGCAATGCAGTCCGACTTCATCGGTGATTGGACAGACATCTGTGTGGGGGTTCTTGCACAGATGTCTGCACAAATTGTCACCAAAAGTAGCACAGGAAATACCTTTGGGAATTAGTGTGGCGCCGCTAGCATTTGCCGCCGATTTTGGCATGCATTTTTTTTTCTCCCCCATGTCAGTTGGCATGATTGAAGAGAGCAACTTATTTTTTGGTAGCTAAAACAATGTACTGATGGCTGCATAAGATGATAGTCATAAGCACAAATATGAAACATAGTTCCTAATTCTATTGAAGAATAAGTATCCACTACATAATTTGATGCTGGCAGTATGTAAAGGGAACTCTGGGGAGTCTAGTCTAGCGTTGGGAGGAACTTCTTCTTCCCCCTTTTTTTTTTTTTTTTTTTTTTTCCGACTCAAGACTAAAAAAAAAAATGGCCACTCCGTGAAGGTGAATGGAAAAACACTTCAATCTTAAACTGGGGTTCTTTACTGTTAAAGCATTAAGGATGTGGAACTTCCTTCCATAGTTGGTAGTGTTTGCAGGGAGTTTAGGCAAGTTTAAAAAAACTTTTAGCTTAATTTCTTAGCCAGCATAATGTACAGCAATATGGGAAAAAAGTACATGCACTCTCAGGTTAAACTGGTTGGACCAGTGTCTTTGTTCAACCTTACCAACTATGTAATAATACTTTAGTTAATATAATATTAAATCTAATCACATTAAGATTGCATGTACAAATAGAGCAACACTTTTGCATGCAGCACAAGATATTAAAAGTAAAAACAGAATAATGGATGTTAATATTGCTTGCATGCCTAATGTTTTTGTTGGTTGTATCGCTTTTTTGTATATAATGTAAGGGGTTGTAAAGGAAGAAGGTTTTTGATCTTATTGCATTAAGATCAAAAACCTTCTGTGTTCAGCAGCACCCCCTAATACTTACCTGGGCCTCATCTCTCTCCAGTGATGTTCACCATTGCCTTGACCGTCAGACACTCCCCCTGATTGGCTGAGACACGGCAGCGGCGCCATTAGCTCCCACTGCTGTCAATCAGTCAGTCAATCCAGAGAGAGAGAGAGAGAGAGGGGGGGTGGGGCCGGCCCCCGTGTCTGGACAAAGAGAGCTGTGACTTGGGTGCCCCCATAGCAAGCTGCTTGCTGTGGAGGCACTTAATGGGAGGGAGGGGCCAGGAGCACAGAAGAGGAATGGGAGGGAGGGGCCAGGAGCACAGAAGAGGGATGCAAGAAAAGGAGGATCCGGGCTGCTCTGTGCAAATCGACTGCAACAGAGCATGTAAGTATAATATGTTTGCTATTTTTTAGAATGGGGGGAAAAAACTTGACAATACAGTACTTGAACCTTGCACATTAGCCATGTCTGGGGAACTGTGTCAAACGCTTTTGCAAAATCCATATTTACCACGTCCACAGCCACCCCTCTGTCCAAGATTGTACTTGCCTCCTCGTAAAAAGAAATCTGATTTGTCTGACAACTTCTGTCTTTCATGAATCCATGCTGTCTGCTGCTTTTTTTTGTCCAGCATGAACTCCTCTATGTGGTCTTTTATTAACTACTTAACCCCCGGACCATATTGCTGCCCAAAGACCAGAGTACTTTTTGCGATTCGGGACTGCGTCGCTTTAACGGACAATTGCGCGGTCATGCGACGTGGCTCCCAAACAAAATTGGCGTCCTTTTTTTCCCCACAAATAGAGCTTTATTTTGGTGGTATTTGATCACCTCTTCGTTTTTTATTTGTTGCGCTATAAACAAAAATAGAGCGACAATTTTGAAAAAAATGAATATTTTTTACTTTTTGCTGTAATAAATATCCCCCAAAAATATATAAAAAAACATTTTTTTCCTCAGTTTAGGCCGATACGTATTCTTCTACATATTTTTCGTGAAAAAAAATCGCAATAAGCGTTTATTGATTGGTTTGCGCAAAAGTTATAGCGTTTACAAAATAGGGGGTATTTTTATGTCATTTTTATTATATTTTTTTTACTAGTAATGGCGGCGATCAGCGGTTTTTTTTTTTTTTTTTTTTTCGGTATTGCGACATTATGGCGGACACTTTTGACACATTTTTGGGACCATTGGCATTTTTATAGCGATCAGTGCTATAAAAATGCATTGGATTACTATAAAAATGCCACTGGCAGTGAAGGGGTTAAGTATGTCCCTGTGTGTTCTTACTGTGGGGGGGGGTGGCCTCACTAGGGGAAACACTGATCTTCTGTTCATACATTGTATGAACAGAAGATCAGCGTTTCCCCCGCTGACAGGACCGGGAGCTGTGTGTTTACACACACAGCTCCCGGTCCCCGCTCTGTACCGAGCGATCGCGTGTGCCCGGCGGCGATCGCGCCTGCCGGGCACACGCACGGGAGTCGGGGCTGAGAGAGAGGACGTTATACTACGTGCTCTCGCCCAGCCGAGCCGACCTGCCGACGTAGAACGGCGGTGCGCGGTCGGCTAGTGGTTAATCTCTCCAGAATCTTCCAGACTATAGAAGTTAAACTAACAGGTCTATAGTTACTTGGTAAAGACTTTGGTCCCTTTTTAAAATATAGGCACCACATTGGCCTTGAGCCAATCCAATGGTACTATTCCAGTCATTAAAGAGTAACTAAAATCTAGAAACCATGCCTTTTATTCTGTCTAAATATTTCTGGACCAGATCAATTTTGAGCCATAGTGGAAGAGGACAGGGGGTCAACAGGGCATGGGACAAGGTTGGCCGATGATGGAGTCGGCACTCTGTGCAACATCTCCAACAATCTTTTTCCTCTCTCCGATCACTACCTTATTGGTTTCACTCTCCACTTCTGTCTACAACAGTTCACTGTCATCCTCTCTGGAGGATCGCCATTCTGGATTTCTACTCTTCCCTGAGGCCTTCCATGCAGTAGATCACCCCCTCCTCCTCCAAACAAATCCACTCTTTTTGTCTCCAGGACTGTACTTTGTTGGTTCTCATCATCCTACCAATCCCACTGCACCCTCCTCCTCTCCTTCTTTTTTTTTCATAGGGGGATCGCTTAAGGTTCTATTCTTGGACCTCAACTATTCTCGACCTACACCTCCCTCTCTGGGTCAGCTGATAGCCTTCCATGGCTTTCAATACCATTTGTAAAGATTATTATTATTATTATTATTATTATTATTATTATTATTATTATTATTATTATTATTATTATTATTATTATTTATTATTATTTAATGTAGGTAAAAACACTTAAATTATTAAAGGTGATCATCGCTTTCAAATGTACAAAGTGGCAGCGGTGGAGTCCACTGACGCGTTTCGCATCAAATAGTGCATCGGTTTTTTCACATATATTTATTTAGATTTTATATATACACCATCCAGTGTCTATACATATACATCACTTTTTTGGTTGATATATTATCATAATTTTTTCACCTTTTGTTTGATGCACTGTTTATTCATTCCATTCATTGGGTGATCTATTAATTTTATGCGCTACACTCTTTATGTTTGGCTTATTTTATGGGTATGTCTTATTTTTGGGGAAACATAGGTGCGCTGCGCTCTTGCACACAGTGTGCCTGTATCTTTAGCGTGATGGCGCGAGACATAAACTGATCACGATTGCATGGATGGGCAGCCATGCTACCGTGGTTGGTTTACTTGTGGGAGGCACAGGCAGGCTTAACACGGTAAATTAAAGCATGGGCAGCAGGATATGTAATGGATGCATGTAAAATCAAATCTAAATACTTCTTTTTTTTTTTTTTTTTTTTTTTTACCTTTTACAAACACTTAATAGCAGAATTTTCTGAAGATGAATGCTCCCAGCAGCAACCGCTTTTCTTATCCTGGTGGCACTATTTGCTTTTCTTGCTACGGATAGCTGCTTGAGTTTACAAACAAAATACAAAATAAAGTGAGTTTTACCCATCACAGGTTTGTGTCAGTAAAAATGAATTTGCTATAAAAATAGCTCTGACACTACTGGACCACAAATCCACATTTGTTCTGTGCCTTTTTAACATTGTGCCTGAAGCTACTTGCATACAATGACTTGAAAAAGTATTCACACCCCTTGAAATTTTGTCATGTTACGACAAAAAAAATGTATTCTATTGGGATTTTATGTGATGGACCAATACAAAGTGGCTCATTATTGTCAAGTGGAAGGAGGTTTCCAATTTTTTTTCTCTTGGCCGTCCACCTACACTGACAGGCTGGGCAAGCAGAGCATTCATCAGAAGCATCCAAGAGGCCCATGGTAACTCTGGAGGAGCTGCAGAGATCCACCGCTTAGGTGGGATAATCTGTCCACAGGACAACTGTTAGTCGTGCTCTCCATGAAAATGGTCTCTATGGAAGTGACAAAAGTGTACAAAAAAGTGTTGCGCTTATGCAATATATACCATTACGATAAACATTGTATATGTGAAATATAATGAACCCCTAAAAAAGATGATGATAATTAAGTGCAGCACACTAAAAAAATATAAATGAAGTCCGTGCAAATATATTCCACCAAATAAATGATGAAATGATCAAAAAAAAAATGTATCAAGTAGAACACAATAAAGTCCATAAGGATGGATTCCACCACGTGAATAAAGTTGATATAAACATGGAACGCTGTTATCTTCCTTATGTGAGACAGACCACCACCAGTAGAAATGGAGGCTTACCAGAGCTGGTGGACTTATGGTAACGCATGTCACCAGAAGTCAAAACAGGCTTGTAAATCGCGGTTCTCAATCATGGAAGCAGAAGGTATGTTGATACACACATCTAGTTCTCTGATGGGTGATACTTCAAAGATGGGAGGACATGCGATGGAAAGGAGGGTTCCTAGATAATATCTCTCCAGTAGTATCTCCCCCCCCCCCCCCCCCTACTAGCCGTAGCACCGCCTCACACAGCTCGCCCTCCGCCTCCTCACGGCTCAGCCTCCGGTTCTGTGGCCTCAGGTGTCCCTCCGGAGCAGCAAGGTCCTGCAACACAGCCGCCAGCAGCTGAAGTGGAAGTGACAAGAAGTATGCCATTGGAAGTCCCTTTTGCAATTTGTGAGAAGCCATGTGGGGGACACGGCAAACGTGTGGAAGAAGGTCAGATGAGACCAAAAATTTAACTTTTTGACCTAAAAGCAAAATGCTATGTGTCCCAAAACCAACACTGCACATCACCCTGAACACACCATCCCCACCATGAAACATATTTGATATGTGATATCCGAATCATGTTGAGGGAGTTCTTTTGTTCAGCAGGTACAGGGAGGCTGGTCAGTTGATGGGAAGATGGATGGAGCCAAATACAGGGCTTTCTTAGAAAAAAAATATTCTCCTGCTGGAAGGTGAGCCTCCACCCCAGTCTCAAGTCTTTTGCGGATGCCAACGACCTTAAACATACAGCCAGAGCAACAATGGAATGGTTGAGATCAAAGCATATTCATGTGTTAGAATGGCCCAGTCAAAGTCCAGACCTAAATCCAATTGAAAATTGCTGTTCACAGACACTCTCCAACCAATCTGACAGAGCTTGAGCTATTTTGCAAAGAATGTGCAAACCTTTCACTCTCCTAGATGTGCCTAGCTGATATTCACCCCCCAAGAAAACCTTGCAGTTAAAGGTGGTTCTACAAAGTATTGACTCAGGGGTGCTGAATATAAATGCACCAAATTTTTCACATATTTATTTGTGAAAAACATTTTATAATTTTCCTTCCACTTCACAATTACCGTATTTATCGGGGTATTGCGCGCTCTGGCGTATAGCGTGCACCCCTAAAGTGGACCCGCATTCCTGTGGAAAAAAGATTTTTGTACTTAGTTTTGGTGTCTTGCGCGGCGTCCATCGGCGGCCTCGTCGGGTCCGGTGTCTGTCTGCGGCTTCGGGTGTCCTCTTTGTCGGGTCTGGCGTCCTTCTGCGGCGTCCTCCCCGCTCGATCCCCGCGCCGAGTTTGAATACTGCGCCGGCATATACCGAGCGCAGTACACTCGTGTATAGTCGGGCAGGCTCGGCTACTCTCGCGCTCACGTCCAGGACGTGAGCGCGAGAGGAGCCGAGCCTGCCCGACTATACACGAATGTACTGCGCTTGGTATATAACGGCGCAGTACTCAAACTCGGCGCGCGAAAGCGGGTATCGGCGTATATCGCGCACCCACGATTTTGCCCTGATTTTCAGGGCAAAAAAGTGCACGGTATACGCCGATAAATGTGCCACTTTTGTGTTTGGTTTATCACATCAAATCCCAATTTATTTGTTTTTGGTTGTAATATGACAAAATGTTCAACATTTTTAAGAGGTGTAAATACCTTTTCAAGGCACTGTAAGGCTACATCGAGAACTGCAATTCTAGAAGCTTTTCCTACAGTTTTTAACCACTTACGGACTGCCCGCTGTCATTATATGGCTTTTGAAGAGGAATATCGTTGGTATGGCAGCAGCTAGCTGCCATAACCCTGGTATCCTCTTCTTTAGCGTGTGGTGGTCTGCTTTCAGATAAGTGATCTTGCAGCAAATCCGCCGCTGAGACCACTTATCGGTTGAGGGTCAGCATCCTCCCGCTGAGGTGCCCTCCACCGCTTACCGGAGCTGCTGGCAGCCGCCTAGGTGATTGCATCCTCTCACCTCAGTGGTATTGGGCCGAATGAGGGGAAGATGGTCCCCCCACCCAGCTCCATAACATTGCAGGGAGGAAGCAATGACAAAACGTCACTTCTGCCCATAGCTCTTAAAGGGACTTTTTTTATTTTTTATTGCATTTTATTTTTTATTTTTTTTGTGTGAATATGAGCTCTGAGGTCCTTTTTTTAACCCCAGATCTCATTATTTAAGAGGTCCTGTCATGGTGTGTGTGTTTTTTTTTATTTTATTTTTTACTATTACTAGGGATGTTTACATTTCTTTGAAAAGAACAGTGTAAAAATAAAGAATGAATAAAAAAATAAAGAAAATTCTGTACGTGAGTAGCGCGTATGAAAACTGTGTTTAAAACCACACATGTGAGGTATCACTATGATCGTTAAAGCGAGAGCGATAATTCTAGCCCTAGACCTCCTCTAACTCAAACGCTAATATTTACTGTACTGTTTAATTTCACCCAGGTAATCAAGAGTGTTGAGCTTAGAAAGTAACTAATGCTGCGGTTTCTACAGCTTTTTCACATGGCGCACCTCTTACATAAAATGCTAATTACCTGTCAGCCTGTGACCCTGCTGATGTCTGTATAAGACGAGGAAGATGAGTTATGTTCTAACTGATCATGTGTGTTCTTCTCCTACAGTTATTTACAGCAGTGTTGCACCTCTGGCGCCAGTGGATAATTATTTTTATGACATAGGATCTGTATGAACTATCAGTAACATTTTTTTTATATAGACTTTAATTCACAAAGAGGAAGAAAGAGAGAGGGCCAATTTTGAGAGGATTTATTCTGTAATTCTCTTATGTGTAATGTACAAAGACATAACGGAAAATATTGCTTCTTTTTTAAAACTTACTATAGGTAAAAAACGTATATATTTGATTATCTGTTCTATTTCATATTGACCATTCAGGTACCATGCAAATGTTAACATATACTGTACCAGGGTTTGACAAATTTGCTTGGAATCTAGGAGCCAGCTAAAAAAGTTAGGAGCCAGAAAATGCGCCCGTACCGACGAGCTCGCGCACAGAAGCGAACACATACGTGAGTAGCGCCCGCATATGTAAACGGTATTCAAACCACACGTGAGGTATCGCCGCGATCGTTAGAGCGAGAGCAATAATTCTAGCTCTAGACCTCCTCTGTAACTCAAAACATGCAACCTGTAGATTTTTTTTTTAAACGTCACCTATGGAGATTTTAAAGGGTAAAAGTTTGTCGGCATTCCACGAGCAGACGCAATTTTGAAGCGTGACATGTTGGGTATCAATTTACTCGACGTAACATTATCTTTCACAATATAAAAAAAAAATCGTCTTATTTAATTAAAAAAAGTGTGTTTTTTCCCAAAAAAAGTGCGCTTGTAAGACCGCTGCGCGAATACGGCGTGACAAAGTATTGCAACGATCGCCATTTTATTCTCTAGGGTGTTAGAATAAAAAATATATATGTTTGGGGGTTCTAATTGGAGGGAAGGAGATGGCAGTGAAAATGGTGAAAAATGACACACATTATTGCTGCAATGCCAATGTAATGTAATGTCAACGGCCACCACCAGATGGCGCCAGCTCACAGAAGCTTCCGAAGAGCTTGGGACTTTACAAGGCCACACAGTCACGGCCTCAATTACTGGCCGTCGCGGACCCGCCGCGATCGCGTGGAGGTGGGGGCGCACGGAGACACAGGATCTTGTGCCTCCGTGCGCCCCCACCTCCCCCGCCGTGGCTGGTAATTGAGGCCGCGGCCTGGTAGGCCGCAAAGCCGCGGCCTTAATTACTGGCGGGCGCCCGGATATTGTCGTCCCCTGTACTGTACCATATTTTTTATTTTTGTTTTCATTTTGTGAATTTAATTACAGTACGAAAAAAATTAACGCAAATGAAACATTTATTGCAAATAAAAACAGTAGAAAGCATAGTTTACAGAAGAAAGTAGTAGTTGTTTGGGGTTAACTAAAGGTTAATTAGAGGTTTAATAGGAAGCCGTGTGTGTGTGTGTGTGTGTGTGTGTGTTTGTGTTGTGTGTTTTTTTTTGTTTTTTTTTAATTGGCTTGTGTTGCTTTAACTGATATCAGGAGTAAGCTTTTGATCTGCACATGAGCATAAAACCGTGTTTATTTTAAACCAGTTCAGCCCCAGGAAGGTTTTATCCCCTTCCTGACCAGGTTTATTTATTTATTTATTTATTTATTTATTTATATATACGGCACTGCGTTACTTTGACAATTGCGCGGTTGTGCAACGCTGTACCCAAATACAGTTTGTGGGACACACACACACAAATAGAGAAATAGAACTCTCTTTTGGGGGTATTTGATCACCTCTGCAGTTTTATTTTTTGCTCTCTAAACAAAAAGAGTAACAATGCATAGAATGCATTTAGATTAAAAATACAACTCCTTTTTTAAAGCGGAGGTTCCGCCGATTTTATTATTTTTTTTTTTAAAAGTCAGCAGCTACAAATACGGCATCTGCTGACTTTTAAAAAATGGACACTTACCTGTCCCGCGTGCCCGCAGCTGAGGCTGAGCAATCGCTCGGTCCTCGGCTGCTTCCACCGCCATCCTCCAGTGAGGGTTCCCTAAGCCCCCATTCACACCTAGGCGTTTTGTCGCCTGTAGTGTGACGCCGCAGCAGCCCCACGACGCCAGAGGGACGAAAACACATGCACCTCTATGGAGATGGTTCACATCTCCACGCCGAACGCCGTATGCCTGCCGCCTGAAAAAAAGTCCCGGACCTTTTTTTCAGGCGGCGTTTCGGCATAGGAGATGTGAACCATCTCCATAGAGGGGGTGAAGGCTGCATTCACAATCGCAGCGTTTTGTCGCCGCAAATCGCGGTACAAAACGCCGCTATTTTTCGCCGCAATTCGCTGGACAAAATGCCGCGATTTTGTACGCCGAAGTGTGAATGCAGCCTAATGCGCATGCACGAGGATCGTGTTTCCCATAAGACAGCGGGGGGAGTGACGTCACAGGCTGAATTCCCCGCAGGGATCAGACCCGGAAGTGGTGCAAATGCCTGTCTCGGACAGGTATCTGCACCCCCCCTCCCCTCTGAAAGGTGCCAAATGTGTCACCGGAGGGGTCCAAAAAGCGGAGGTTCACTTTTTGTGTGAACCTCCGCTTTAAGTGGTTAAACTGACCTCATATGAAGTACATCCCTTTTGATCTAAAAGAACTAAATGTTACAATGTTTCCTTTTATCTCTCAGCACGGAGCAATGTTGATAAACATTTGCCAACGTGTTTTTTTGTTTTTTTTTTTACAGCTGTGAGGCTGCGTTCACACTACAGCATTTTGAATCGCGGCAGATTTGCCAGCGCTGATGTGTGGGTGACAGCAAAATGTGGAACTTGCGATGCCATTCATTAGAATGACACCTCAAATCGAGTTGCGAGTCTGCTGCAATTGCGGGACGCATGTTGTCACAAAGTAGCCGCTGAACTATTTTTGGGCGCCATGCTTCCCGGGATGCGGGTTTACCACGATTGCAGCACATTTTATCGTGGCAGACCCATACCACGATTCGAGGTGTCATTCACCTGCAGCTCTAGTGCCCCCATGGGAGGAGCCAGGATTGCCAGTTGTGTCCTCGGGAAGAGGAGGATAGTGGCCGCTCTGTGCAATTCTAATGCACAGAGCAAGTAAATTTGTGTTTTTTTTTTTTTTTTTTTTTTTTATTAACCTGTTTATATTTACAACCACTATAATGAAGCTGTTGCATATAGGAGGGGCTGCAGCCACTGGTGGTATACAAAGCAAGCCCTGGCACCTATTTTGAAAGCCAGAAAGCTGACCATAATAGCCAGGAGAGTGGCAGCAAGTGAAAAGGGGTGTGCTTTAGGGTACTCTGTTTTCGTCATAAGATGTATGTTTTAGATCAGGGCTCAAAATTTCAAGTCCTAAGCTACTAGCCAGGCCTTAAAGTGAAGGTAAACTTCCATCTCTCGCTTTTGCCTATAATAAGGTTATAGGTAGTGTAAATATCTCCTAAACATGCACCATTTTAGGAGATATTTACCGTACATGCAACATCATTGGCGCATGTGCTCCTGAAGAAACGGCAACCTGTGCTGTGAAGGGCTGGTCCCGCGTGCATGCAAGATGGGTGAAGATGAGAATGCCTGCAGCGCTGACATCTCGACCCTGGAAGAGCTTTGCTTAAACTTGCCTTGCAGGTACAAAAAACAAACAAAAATGCTGTTAACAACCCCTTTAAAAGTTGCTTGCCTCCAGTTGGCCCAACCCCTACTCTGCCCCTATTTCCACTCCAAACACACCCTCGTAAATTATCTAATGAAATCATGCTGTTAAATGTTTTATGCAGAATTAAATTATAAAAATAAATATTAAGAACAATATGTTACAGAACCCACTGTCACTGTGTGTTTTGGAAGGGGCTGTGAGCTCGCCTCCTACCCACAGACTATGGCCCAGCAGAGAACATGAGATTTGCCGTCTCCCACCACCAGGAGAAGATGCCACCTCCAGACATTTGTGTCCGCAGTCGCCGGTTCATCAAAACCAAGTGAACGCGGTATCTGTGTCTGGGTTTGTGAAGTCGTTTTCAGCCACCTAAACCTATTGGCCCGGCTGGGCTAAATATTTACTTTTATAGCACAAACAATGTACTTTAAGCTGATAAAGGCTTATACAAAATGGCAGTATTCTCAAAGCGTTGGGGCTACAAGACTTGGGGACAAAATGGCATTGAGATAATGCTACATCCCTTCTACACCATCCCCGCCCTCTTGTTGCTGTGTTTAATTGTGTTGGGTCATGGTACGTAGACAAAAGTCTGGAGACACATCTCAGCAGGGGATGTGTAAAGAGGGGCTGCCTGAATATCATAATCCCTTTTGTGTTTCAACTGTAGTTGTTTGAATATACTAGTGTTTGAGTTTCCATTGGTTCTTCCTTGACCCCTACCACTTCTATGACAATGCTAAGGGGAGTGTCAATAACTGTGTTTTAAAGGTGTATGTTTGGTACTTAATAAAGAGTTGATGCTCTGATTGTTTAACCCTCAACCCCTGTGTGGCTTGTCTCGTGATTGAAGGGTTAAGGGCTGGTTATGGGAGGCTGCAGGTGCGTTTGGAGGACAGGAGACATGGATCTGACGGAGGATCCCATACAGGGTATTCGAGATCCATCACAAATACCATAAAGCATATCAGTGGTGCCTCATCGGTTGCCATCAGTGCAGCCTTCTCCTGAGAGAAGCGATCAGCTAGGAAACTGTTGGCCTTGTCCGCCCCTGCTCCAAAGTTACCCTTAACTAATTTCCACTCGCCAAATGTGATCAGGCGAGTGGAAATTTTGAGGGCAGATTCATATACTGTATTTATCGGCGTATACCACACACTTTTTCCCCTTAAAATCAGGGAAAAATCGTGGGTGCGCGATGTACGCCGATCCTCGCTGTCGACAAAGACCGAGCCTACTGCGCACTCGACCCGCAGCCCCGTGAGAGCAGCCGAACACACCGGAAATCTGGCTCTGCACAGCTTGACCGAGGCGCCAAATTCAACGCTGCAACTCCCGGCAGACGGACACCGTCAAGGCTGGACGGACGCCGGACAAGGCCGCTGATGGACACCGGGCAAGACAGCAGACGGATACCGACGAGGCTGGACGGACCCCACGTAAGGCTGCAGACGGACGCCGGACAAGGCCGCCGACAGACGGACACCGACAAGGCAGAGCATCCAAAAAGTAATTTTTTTTTCTCTAAACTTCCCTTCTCAGGTTGGGGTGCGCGCTATACTCCGATAAATACGGTACTTTGAGTATAATAACCAGTTTAGAATTATGGGATTGTACAGCATACAACTTAAAAAATTAAAACAAAGTGTTAGTAAGCCCCCCCCCCCCCCTATCGTTTTTAGCCCAGGAAGCTGCCATCTTTGCCTCTGTTAAATCTGCAAGTGCCATGATGCTGCACATGTGATCAATTATGACAAAAGCTATTGGATGCATTGACCGTTTGGTTGAGAGCACAACCAATGGGAGTGTTACATTTCCAGTACGTGTCGTAAATTGAAGTGTTTTTATGGATGGGTTTACTTCCACTTTAGTAATATTTCCCAATGTTTACGACTACTGTTTCCAAAAAAAGATGCAAAATCTACCTCTTTATCTAATGCTGATTCTGTATACACGTTCAATTGGCCTTCAAAGTGATATTCTGGAATTGTTAACAACCTTGTATTATAGAATCTGGCCCCAAAGATGTATTATGCCCAATAGTTTTTAAAGTGGAGGTTCACACAAAAAATCTATTTTTAACATTAGATTGGGCCTAATTATGGGAAGCAGATTTGGGTGTTTTGTTTAAAATCAATGCAGTACTTACCATTTTAGAGAGAGATGTTCTCCGTGGCTTCCGGGTATAGGCTGAGGGACTGGGCGTTCCTATTTGATTGACAGCCTTCCGACCGTCGCATACAGCGCGTCACCAGTTTCCGAAAGTAGCCGAACGTCGGTGCGCAGGCGCCGTATAGAGCCGCACCGACGTTCGGCAAAACGTGACGCGCTGTATCCGGCCGTCGGAAGGCTGTCAATCAGGAACGCCCAGTCCCGAAGATCATACCGGGAAGCGGCGGAGAACATCTATCTCTAAAACGGGGTAAGTACTGCATTGATTTTAAACAAAACACCCGATTCTGCTTCCCGTAATTAGGCCCAATCTAATGTTAAATTATTTTCGGGTGAACTCCCGCTTTAATGTGAAAATGTTTGTTTGAGTTAAATTGTTCCTGGCTATGAGATGAGTCTCTAGCTGTAACACGTTCCCTTCTTGTGACTCGGGGGGGGGGGGGGGGGGGGGGGGGGGGGGGGGGGGGGGGGGGGGGGCTCACTCTTGGTCTGTTTTTATCCTCCCCAGACCAAGAAAATCAGACCTAGGAGTGCCTGCCCTTCCCCATCTTCCTTTTCTGTTCACTAAACATGTACAATTGTGGTGCGCTGATTGCACATGATTACCGGACGGCCCTTGCTTGTATATTGCCATCTTTTCATTCATTCATTCTCTTGTGCTTTAGCATGGCATTTTATTTGGCAAACAAAATGAATAGTAATTTGCCAACTGTGTTTCCAAAGACAAATACCCTTTTTTGTTTAACTTTTTTTTTTTTTTTTTTGCATCGCTCTAAAGCTGAACAATAGCATAAAATGCTATTTAATATCTCATTGGTGCATTGCTGACTAGGAATGTGAAGGGAACATGAAAAACAAGTAAACTAATGAGAAAATTAAGTGCTTGAATGGTCAATGTTCAGGAACACATTCCTGAAATTCTCTAGATCCTCGGCTTAAGAGTTGCGAGCTACGTTTTGTGTGTGTGTGTGTGTGTGTGTGTGTGTTTTATTTATTTTTTGGTCAGGATAGCCTACCTAGATCCCTTTGCACCAAATCTTTTACATTACAACGGGACCCTACTACAGGTCATGGCACTTCACTCGTAGGCCAATAATAACCAAGATCAACCTCCATTAATCTCTATTAGACTCTGCCAAGGCCCATTTGCACTCTGAGTTTCGATTTATATATTTTCTGTCCTCTTGGGCTCCCTTCTACAGCTTAGCCCTGTGTTGCCTCCGCTGTCCATGGGATGGTGGAGACACCCTCCTCTTTGTAGATGGTCTACCGTGCCAGCTACGCACAGTTTCAGCTTTCCCTCCTTGGTCCCCCAACCTTCATAATTCGAATTCTGCTGCATAGTCACTTTCACCCCTGAGAGGGTACTGAATCCATATTGCTAGATGGCGTAGTCTGCCACTAAAAACAAAGTAGGGCTCTGTATCCCTTCACAAATCTGTGTGTGTGTTTTTGTGTTTGTTTTTTTTTTTTTTTTTTGTTTTTTTTTAACCCCCACTCACTGATAACGGCTCAAATTCTCTAAACTTGAAAGCCACAGCAAAGACGATCAAAACATTGCTTCAAAAGCACTTTGGCCCTTTCCCTATAGTGTTTCAAAAAGTGAGCAAATTTGACCACATGCAGGTTTGTTTGTCTTTAGTACCAACAATCATTCAGCTACCTCCTCTAAAGTCGGGTCACAAGCTTTTAAAGTGGAACTATGCTCCAGCAGCGTGATTATCTGCCGGTTGCTGACATCTTCAGCCTGGTGACTCCTGGGTATTAATCCCAGGCCATTTTATTTGGGCAGGCCAAGAATGACGTCACTCCTGTGCATGCCCAGTATTGCAGTCTGCTCGGCATTGCTGAATTGGTCTGTCTTAAAGTTCCATGTTAAATAGATTCCTGACCTATTAAGCCATGCCTGTCTGCATAAGAGCCGGGTTGAAAAAATGTCTACCCTTTTTAACAATGCATCTGCGCTATGGATTTTTTGACACCTGGGGCATACTTTGGCTTTGAATTAGATATTGTCTTCATACATCTCCAACACAAGATGTTAAGCCTCGCAACCACCATAACCCACCCACCCCCCATGGTTAACAAATGTATTGCATGCATGACACTTATGTCCAGAATTTGACCTAACTATCCTTAAGCTCCTTCCTCCACAGCATGACTATTACTATAATTGGGAACGGTTCCATCCAATTTACATTTCTTGTCTGTCCTGTCTCTTCCCATGTGTTGGTCCACACCCCTGTGCATCATTTTCCTTGGAAGAAGGTCTTGAACACGAAACTTAAACCTGCGTGTGTGCTTAGTTTCCACTTCTTCTGTTTCAAGCTGGATTTCTTCCAATCGGGGGCCTCTTCATGCTAAACTCTAAACAGTGACTAAAAATCCTCTTTTATTGGTATCGCCCTAACTGCAAAGTTGAGTGACCTCAAGTTCTACATTTCCATTACCAATAATTTCCTAGCCTTGCCGCCCGACCTCACCTTGGCTAGTAAGTGTGTCGCTTTAACCTGGATATGTCCCCCTTAGAGTGTATTTTTTTTATTTTTTTATATTCCCAATCACTACATGATGGGATATTTGTTTAATTTATTTTTTTGGACCACCAGTACTCCAAAATCCTTGAATGCAGACAACACAATTCTTGGCAGAATTTCGCACTCCTTAGTGGCAACTTTTCCTATCTGTAGAAAATCATGAATGCAATACTTGACTCCTATTCCTGCTAGTTCTACGCACCACTGCAGATCATGGATACGTTTCCAACAGGGAACAGGATAATAAAAATTGTCCAAGTTTTCAACCCATGAGCTTCCAGGTGTAAAGGCAGAAGTCTAAAATGTTTTTTTATTTTTGCTGATTGAGCATTTCTTCTTTTTATTTTTCAACAAGACAAAGGCATCTTCTAACAGCCAATACTGCACCCCTTGCCTTCTGGGGTATGAAAGGTGCTGTATCAAACAATATTTACCCTTTTTCCTTTTTGACATCACTCCGAGCAGTGAAACCACCAGATTTTTATTTGGGCGTATTTTTTTTTTTTTTAAACCCTTGTCTCTGCCACTGACATATGTTGTTAACCGCGGGGGGGATTTTATAGTCCTGGCTGCTACAGCTACAAGCCAACTTCTAAAAGCCAACTGTCAGCTGTCAGGTGGAAACACAGGCATCTGTACAATAAAAAAAGTGTGTTTTTTTTTTTTTTTTTTTTAACACTAGAGAATAAAAAAAAATTGGTTATACTTTAGCACAGGGATATGCAATTAACGGACCTCCAGCTGTTGCAAAACTACAAGTCCCATCATGCTTCTGCCTCTGAGTGTTATGCTTGTGGCTGTCAGAGTCTTGCTATGCTTGCTATGGGATTTGTAGTTCTGCAACATCTGGAGGTCCGCTAATTGCATATCCCCGCTTTAGCACCTAAATTTCCCCCACATACATGCTAATACAAACAAACAAACACACACAGGCGACAGGGACACCTTGCTACAGATTACATATTGCTACACCCACCATATTAAGGGCAACAATTCTAAACCCATTATTCTTGACTATTTCTGCTTGATAAACCATTGCACTAATATTGTGTGACATAGAAAATTGAAACTACCATAATTTTATTTTCTAGGGTCTCTACTTCGAGGAAATGTTTAATTTTGGGGAGTAATCTTTAGGCTTAAAAACACAAACGGCGCTGGCATCAAAAAAGATTAAAGGGCCCACCATCCTACACAGGCTGACTTCTCTGTCAAGTTTATCCCTGAGAATACTTGGATATCCCTTTACAGATCTCAAATTTTACCTGAGTTTTTAGGTTCCTCAACACTTCCTGACCCCTGGCAATTTAAATCCCAAATTTTAACCCCAGGATCATGCGATGTCCCCCTGCTGTGTCTGCGGGCTGTGTCTTCCGCCCGATGCCTTTGTGTTCTGGGCTCCGTTCCCTGCGAGCGTCACAACGCACTAGGACAGAGCCGGCGGGAATTTCAAAACGTAAACACAGAATGCAGTACACTGTAATCTTACAGATTATATTGCAGTATTAAATTTCACATCCCTTTTGTCCAGTTGTGTGCGTGTGTGTTATTAATTATCTGTTCGTTCTTCCTGGAAACTTGAGATTGTCCGTGGTGACCAAAAAGTGTCCCTTTATGTCAAGTGGTTTTAGAATACAGCGATTAGTAAATTAGAAAGCTTGCAGAATTGAGAGATGGTGATTTGTGGTGAAATTCGTCATCAAACACTGAAAGTAACTACGGCAACAATTCTGCAACTCATCAAATTTCAGTGTTTTCCATTATTGAATACATTTTATTATTGTAATTTTATAGTTTTAGTTTATGATTTTGTGTTTCAAACTTTATCATACTCCGGATGTTTACTAGACTCTTGGCCAGATTTAAAGAAGTTTTTTAGGCTTCTTTCACACTATGGATTGTATGTCCGTTTTTATAATATCCGTATTACACCTATTAACGGACGTTTATTAACGGATTTAATAACGGATACATACGGATAAATATTTTACCATTCTTCCTTTATTGAAAACGGATAATGTTTATCCGTATATATCCGTATACATCCGTTATATCATTCCTTTCTAACGTCCGTTAATAAAAAACATTTCACCCTTTCTTGAAGTCCAGCTCCAGAAGTCGCATGGATATTCAGGGGAACCCCGCCGTCAATTTAAAACAAAAAATGACGTGCGGTTCCCGGTAAATATCCATAACCAGACCCTTCAGGTCTGGTATGGATATTCAGGGGAAGCCCGCCGTCAATTTAAAACAAAAATGACGTGCGGTTCCCCCTAAATATCCATAACCAGACCCATTATCCGAGCACGTTAACCTGGCCGGCCGCAGAAAAGAGGGGGGGACAGATTGCGGCCCCCCCTCTCTCCTGAACCGCACCAGGCCACATGCCCTCAACATGGGGAGGATGTCCCCATGTTGATGGGGACAAGGGTCTCATCCCCACAACCCTTGCCCGGTGGTTGTGGGGGTATGCGGGCGGGAGGTTTATCAGAATCTGGAAGACCCCTTTAACAAAGGAGACCCCCAGATCCTGACCCCCCCCTGTGTGAAATGGTAATGGGGTACACTGTACCTCTACCATTTCACGAAGGAAGTAAAAAGTATTGTAAAAAAACACACTGACACAAAAGAATAAAGTCCTTTATTTAAAAAAAAAAACTCCAGCGCTGAAAAATCCACTCGTTCCCGGCTTCCAGCGTTGTCCTGATCCTGCGACGGGTGCGGGTGATCTCCCGCGATGAGAAGATCCAGCGTCGGGTGATCTCCGCTCCGGCGATGTGAAGATCCATCCAGCGCAGCATCCCGGACCTCCTCTCACCGCTGGGCACAGCCCAGCGAATGAGCGGCTGAAGCGGTGACATTTCTTATATAGAGGAGGCAGAGCCACCCGTCACGTGACCCTGCCCCCTCTGACGTACCCTCTGCTACGTCACTGGGGAAGACCATGAAGAGGAAAGACCTTTCCTCTTCATGGTCTTCCCCAGTGACGTAGCAGAGGTACGTCAGAGGGGGCAGGGTCACGTGACGGGTGGCTCTGCCTCCTCTATATAAGAAATGTCACTGCTTCAGCCGCTCATTCGCTGGGCTGTGCCCAGCGGTGAGAGGAGGTCCGGGATGCTGCTGCGCCGGATGGATGGATCTTCACATCGCCGGAGCGGAGATCACCCGACGCTGGATCTTCTCATCGCGGGAGATCACCCGCACCCGTCGCTGGATCAGGACAACGCAGGAAGCCGGGAACGAGTGGATTTTTCAGCGCTGGAGTTTTTTTTTTTTTTTTTAATAAAGGACTTTATTCTTTTGTGTCAGTGTGTTTTTTTACAATACTTTTTACTTCCTTCGTGAAATGGTAGAGGTACAGTGTACCCCATTACCATTTCACACAGGGGGGGGGGGTCAGGATCTGGGGGTCCCCTTTGTTAAAGGGGTCTTCCAGATTCTGATAAACCTCCCGCCCGCATACCCCCACAACCACCGGGCAAGGGTTGTGGGGATGAGACCCTTGTCCCCATCAACATGGGGACATCCTCCCCATGTTGAGGGCATGTGGCCTGGTGCGGTTCAGGAGAGAGGGGGGGCCGCACTCTGTCCCCCCCTCTTTTCTGCGGCCGGCCAGGTCAACGTGCTCGGATAATGGGTCTGGTTATGGATATTTAGGGGGAACCGCACGTCATTTTTGTTTTAAATTGACGGCGGGGTTCCCCTGAATATCCATACCAGACCTGAAGGGTCTGGTTATGGATATTTACCGGGAACCGCACGTCATTTTTGTTTTAAATTGACGGCGGGGTTCCCCAGAATATCAATATCAGACCTGAAGGGTCTGGTTATGGATATTTACCGGGAACCGCACGTCATTTTTGTTTTAAATTGACAGCGGGGTTCCCCTGAATATCCATGCTCAGTAAAATTAACGTCCGTTAACATAACGGACATTTACGGAGACATTTACTAACGTCCATGTGCCATAGACTTCAATGTTAAAATATAACGGACGTTAATATATCCGTTACTTGCAACGGACAAATAATTTACAAAAAATAGTGCAAGACCCGTCACATATTCCGTTATAACTAACGTCCGTATGTTATAACGGACTATTACGGATCTTTACGGAACATAAAAAAATCCCATAGACTTTAATGATATTTTATAAAGGACGTATAACTTCCGTTTTTTAACATTATCTGACGGATTTTAAAACGGATTATTAAAACGGATTTATTTTGTAGTGTGAAAAGGGCCTTAAAGGAAAAAAAATGTTGCCTAAAATTAATGTCTGCAAGGTAGACAGACAGAATAGTGTAATGATTCTGTTAAAAAACGAGTAAAGATTCTGTTAAACGAGTAAATACCTATTAAAATCCTTTATCTATATCGCCGCCGATAAACAAATTTTTATTTTTGGAGTGTGGCCGTCCCGGTTCGTTCTCATACATTTTTGTATATCGCCTCCGGCATTCTAGTTTCTGTTCTCTGATTCACTTCCTGGTTTGCGGCGCTCGTTCATGTATGAACTACATTTCCCAGTATGCATTGCGGCACGCCCAGTAATTCACACCTCCTTGAAGTCTTTAACACGTAGAGAGCGTCCTGCCGCACAGATGTAGTTCCCAGGAGGGGGTGAGCATGTTACTGACCACCGCAGTAAAGCCTGCCATCACGGTGGTCAGTAAAATCAGACAAGCAGGAAGTGAACAGAACAGAGAAGAAATAGAGCAACTTCTGAGCAAAAATGAACAATGAGGAAGTGAAAAGAGGAATGTCTGCAGGTAAAGGATGCTTATTATGAAAAAAATTCCTTTACAACCCCTTTAAGTGAGTTATTCCTAAGAATTACAGGCCTACAATAGAAAATGCAAAATTTCCATGCAAAATAATGGTACTGCTTTGAGCATCAAAAGGCTGACCTGATCATGCCACTAGGGAGGTTAAGCTTGTAGGCCACGTGTTACTTGAACAAGCACTGCATATTTTTCATAGTCCTAGTGGACAAGTCATTGACTTGCACGCTTCCAGGCAGAGTTTTACCTTTTGGGTATTATGCAGGTAAAGCTGCACATGGCTACTGGCCCAGGCTATCCATTGATCTGAGGTTAGTATTTGGTATAAATAGAATGACCCCCACCTTTTTTGGGGGGTTTGAATTCAAACCACATGTGTTTAAAAATAAATAAAATAGATTGTGGATTTGGGGTTTTCATGAGCTGTAAGGCCAAATGTATCACAATTCTGACAAATCACGGCTTGATGTTGACCTGCCTTGTATATTGAAAGGGGGTTCAATGATAACATTTTCTTTCTGCTGATTTATTTTTCTACTTTTTGTTTGAAAAACAGATTCCTATTAAGCAAAGTGTAAGTGATCATAAAAAAAGCTTTCAATGTTTGCTGATATTTATAAATTATTACTCCTAGTAAGAATTTGCATGTATAAAGACACGATTGTATTTTCTGCAAACAGTTAAGCGTGATTAAATATTTAGGGCATGAAACGCCCAACACACTTTTTCTACGCCTCTCCTTTCTCTGTCCTTCCTTTGTTCTTCCTTTTTACCCTTGGATGATTTTCTCTGTGCATTCCAGATTGAATTAACCTCATCAGAACACGCATCTGACTGTGTACAAGCATGGACAGCCACTGGACAGGCCGCCGCCATTTGCATGCACCTGTCATTCCAGCGACTAGATTTAGCTGATTCTTGCTGCTGGAATCTAATGTTTGGAGCTAAAAAGCCGTGTTAAGGCGGTCCAATATCAAGTCACCAGGCTGACTGCTGTGTTGCAAGGCTCTCTCAGTCTCAGATCTGGATGGGAAGACCTACAAATCATGTTGAAGATGAAGTAGTTCCCCCTATAATTTTTAGTGGTGTACCTAGCTGTATGTCTGGATTTCACCTCTAAGGCTCCATGCACGCTGAAGCTGATAAACTGCAGTTTATTGGCGTCTTGGCTTTTTTTTTTTTAAAGCCCATAAACTGAACTCTCTGTTAGCCTACGTGCCCATGCACACCTGGGCGTTTTTTAGTTTTAATGAGCTTTTTTCGGAACGCCCGAAATTTGCGTTCAAAGTGCCGTTTTTTGGTGGGAAAAAGCACAAAACGCTCAAACGCTGGTGCCAGCGTTTTTTTAGCGTTTTTTAATCCATTGAAAAAAAAAAAAGTAAAAAAAAAAAAGCTACACTGAAAAACGCTGATTAAAGCTATTGCAAAAACGCTAAAAAACGTTGAAAGGCTCCCTGCAAAGCTACTGGTGTTTTTTTTTTATTTATTTTTTTTATAGCTTTTATCAGCTTCAGTGTGCATGGAGCCTAAGGGTTTGTGCACATCAGCCTCACTGGGCTGCACATGGCAGCATAATATCTCATTACAGTCCCATCGCATGGGCAAGGCAATTTTCCTTGTGTCCTGACTCTTTATTTCATACCAATGTTGCATTTTTACTAGGGGGCATTTGAACTCAATCACTAGTAAAAAGGCTTAATTTAAACAACTCGATTTTAAATCATTTTTAAAAAGCAACTGTCATCTGTCCCACAGCGGCTCCTCCTCTGACCTGCTGTTGACTAACCGATGGTCTCATTCACTTTAATGGGACGGCTGGTTATGCGGCAGTGATGCAACAAGGTGAGGGACAAGGCGGCAGCAGATGAGTGTATGATTGCTAACAGGTGCTGCCAGGATGGGTTTGAAATGACAGGTGCTCTTTAAATGTAAGGACTTCTTGCTGGTGTTTAGAATCTTTAAACGGCGATATCGGAACCGATTCAATCATTTGGCTTGTAGTGTACATAGATTTGCAAAGCAATGGGATAAAGAAATATTCCTGTTCTTTATTTTATCGCATGGTTACTGTGAAATTGTGTGAATGCATCAATGCAGTGCATGTTATCTCAGCCTGCAGAGCTCTTGGATTCATTGCGTTTACAATTTTTTTTTTTTTTTAATAATGCAGAATATACAGCCTCATGCTACATAAATGAAGCTCCATTTCATGCTGAATGAACTAACATTTTAATGCACCCTAAATGGGGAAACATCTTTTAGATGGCTTTTTACTCCAAAAGCATTTTTATTAAAAATACATTTATTTTTAATCGCCCTGATTTTTACACATTGCAAAGACTTGAAGGAAACGTCGGGTTGTCTGGTTTAGTTTTTTTTTGCACGTTCTGCACACCTGAACATTTTTCTTGCTGACGTGAATAAGTCTTAATGATGACTGCATATATAGCAGTTCATAATTTAATAGATAAATCAATCCGAAAATCTATTAAGTCAAATCCAGGATCGCCCCATATTACATAGTGGTTAGTAAAATTGTGCCTTGCCAGCTACTGTATAATACAGCTTCTATTTTTAAATGTAGCAAAAAATTGGTTGCCACAGTCGACTCCATTTCTTAAATTTCTTATAGATTTCTATGCTTGCCTGCATGTGTATGCAGGAATATACCCATGGAGTGGCCTGTTTTAGCACTATATCTTTGCCGGGTGTGTAAAATACTTGCTCCCCTGCAGCACACTGTAGTTTTTCTGCAAGGTGTACAAGCTGGCAGGAAGGAGCGTTTTGTTTAAGTGGAAAATAGGTATTTGACCAGCCTGAGTGGTTGGATATTTCCAGTGGCTATGGAGCAGTGAAGAGGCTGAATGAAATGAGCTGCAGGAAAGCCTTTTCTCTTACAGGTATGCTTGTGCATATAAATTGAGCCAGTGCTGGGCGTTACTTTTAAAGCAGATCATAATTTTTGGCTCAATATTCACATGCAGAAATAAGCTAAAACTAGCATTATTTGTCCTCCTAGATCAGGGGTCTTCAAACTACGGCCCTCCAGCTGTTGCGGAACTACACATCCCATGAGGCATTGTAAAACTGACATTCACAGACATGACTAGGCATGATGGGAATTGTAGTTCCTGAACAACTGAATTCCCATCATGCCTAGTCATGTCTGTGAATGTCAGTTTTACAATGCCTCATGGGATGTGTAGTTCCGCAACAGCTGGAGGGCCATAGTTTGAGGATCCCTGTCCTAGATGTTTAGATTGGGATTTACTGTAGTCTGTTTTGTGAAAAATTCGATAACCAGAAAAAAAAAATCATGAAATATTTATGCTAAGAAAACCAGAAATCCCCACAGTGCCAAGAGACAGCGATTTACCTGATTTTTCTCTTTATCTTTCTTTTTTTGGTCTTGGATATCAGATGGTCACAGTTTCCCTTTCCTTCTATGCCCTTGAACCATGATTTGCTGGACCTTCTTTCACATCAGGTGTTCTTTATGGCCTATTATTACAAAGCCACAGTTTTGAAACGCGTCCAACAGAAGGCCTAGATTTAAAGTGATACCATTTATTGGCCAGCTCAGTTCACTTAAAATGCAAGCACTTGAAAATCCTTCTAATGAGAACTTCTTCCTTCTTCTTTTTTTTTTTTTTTTTTTTAAGGCTGCTTTTACACAGTGAGCCAATAAACGATATGGTTTTGCCAAACTTTCTCCTTTTGGTTGATGGTTGGTGAGGTACAACACTGCTGCCCAGATAAGCATTGTGAGTAATGGCAAATCTGTTCCAGAGGAAACTGTAGTCTACCTCCCAATTACACACAGGAAGGTCCGCATTTCCTTTGCTGTTCTAGCTGGAACTATTTGAATTTTATAGTCAGGAGAAAAATTAAAACTTGCATGTCCATGTAAAGACATGGAATATATTGGCTTCTTGTCAATTGAATATTTTATTTAGACTACTTCTGTATTTGTGCAGTAACAACTGGGATGTACTGTACACTGGTCTGCAAAAGGGCACCTGCATCCAGCTTTGGTAATACGTTATGATGTAGAGGGATATCAGAAGTGGGCAGTATATATTTTTTTCATGACCCCGAAACATCCCCCCCCCCCCCCCCCAGAATGAATCGTTGCACATGAGAACTTTGCAAGTGCCTCCTTGCGTGCTCTGTAGTATGGTACCGGTACCTGCACCTGTTGAGCTGCTTTTTAATACAGCTCCTTAGAGGCACCCCTGGATGCGACCCAAGCAGCGGGTTGAATGAAAAAAATGGGCATGATTCTCCCATCCACACACTCAATGTGGATGGGGGAGTATTCCCATTGTGTCCTTGTATTCCTACAGCTGGGAGACTTCCTCCCATCAGAATACACAGATCACAGCGGCAATTCTATAGCTTTTCCAGCACTGATCAAAATAATTTTTTCCCAGCTGGATGGTTGTACAGAAGTTGACAGGTAGGTGTACAACCAGAGTGCCCATACATGAATTGAAATTTAACTGGTCCCTGCTGATTGGGTAATTTTTTGATCCATCGATGGGCAGATTAAGTGGCCACTGTAGTTTTATTTTTTATTTTTTTTCTACTTGCCATTTTAGCAGAGAGTAGGAGACACCTCTAGATGAACCATCAGTGGCCTGTTTTGTGTCCTGTAGTCTGGGAGGCAGAGTAGTTTATAAAATACATTATCAATAATTTCGCACTTGTGTATTACAACTTAAACCACCTCAGTCTATCACAGAAACCGCAGCAAACTTGAATGGAGTATAGAAATTACTTATATTATAATTATAGAACTACGGCGGTGGTATCCGATCCTGATAACCCAAATTTGAACCGCAGATTGGAGGTGACAGGCCTGCAGTCCCAGTGCCGGGTAGGCACTTTTAAAGTAAGAGGCCATTTGGCTTTCCGTTGTTTTTATTATTAAAACGTTATTACACTATCGGCGTCTACCGGTTCTCTTTTTTTGCATATCCTCTTTATCTGGAACGCCTGGAAACGAGATTCAAATGGTCCATATCCATGTGTGTGTAGGCACAATCCTGCACTAGCCCGTATGACCATCTTTTTAAGTAAAGTGGTCAACAGGCTCTGGTAAGAGCATTTTATATACAAAGCACCTTGGGTGGAAACAAGTGAAATTTGAAAAGTACGGTGGTGGCATTTTCTACTTTTCTCCACTAGGAACATCACAGTAATTGTCAAGATTCGTCTGGCTTTCTATGCATGCTATTGGGACTCTATTTTTTTTATATATTTTTTATACATATTTTGTGGTGTTTAACACAGTGAACTTTAGTGTTTTTTGCTTACACTGCAGACAAATCTGCGTATCCATGCACGTTTGTGTGGGACATTTCTGCTGTATATTGATTTATATATTTTGTATGGTATAGCAACCACTGTTCACATATGCTTTTGGAAAACAATTTTATTAATTTATTGTTGCACGTTGTTGTGTGGTATCCCACATTTCACAATCACTATTGTGTGGTTGAGCGCCCTCTACCTTATATTTTCATTATCACAATTCAGTATTGTTCTTTGAGGAGCAGCTTATTTAGTTTAATCTAGCACTTATTTGTATTTGCCGCGGAATCTCTATTTTCTCAGTATAGAAATTATAACGCATGTAACAACTGTAAACACTCATGTACAATGCAGAGGGATGAAGTAGTGTTTCTTCTTTTTTTTTTTTTTTTTTTTTTTTGCTAAAAAACATTGTATGGGGAAAAAGAGCACATACTGTACACATGAGCTCTTCTCCCCTCTACTTCATCTGCAGCTTCTCTTGCTGGCTCTGCTCTTCTATTGCTCTCTGGTCTTTCCCTGAAAGGAACCTTTGGTGAAACTCAGTTTGGGATTGACCACTCGTGGCTTTCATCTTTTCAACTTTGTGTGAAATGCATGTACTAAAATTAACTGGTGTGTGTGTGTGTGTGTGTGTGTGTGTGTGTGTGTGTGTTTTTTATTTTTTATAGGGACCTAATTAAATGTGTTTGACTAAAAAATCATATTCATTGAGGGAAAGTTCTGCATGTAACATTTGTTCGCTTAGCACGTTGGTGTGAACTAGGCTGCTTTTAAAGCTGAACTTCAGGAAGAGTAAAGATTCTCCCTTGCATTAGAGGGGACTTGGAAAAGCAGTCTTGCCTACCTGTTCCTCCACTCCAGGAGGATTCTCTGTACTGCTAGACTGGTCTCGGCCTCCTTTTTTCCCTCTGTGGTCTGAGGTCCTCTGACAAGACCAATGCAGGGACAATAGCAATGGGTGTGAGGGTGCCAGAGCATTGGGGGAGCACTGTCTGCTGGAGAACCAGAGGATGGGGTAAAGAAAATTCTTTTTCTTATCTCCTAGAGAGAAATGAGCACTTGGTCCCGGTTCGCAGTGATGAGAATCTTAATTTGGAATTGATTTGTATGTCATCTGAAAAAACATTGTTTGCTATGAAAGCTGTTCACTTACTTCTATGCGGTACAATTCTGATCCATTAAAGGGTCCTGTGTGAGTTTAGTGCAAATTGGATCTCCAGCTATGCCAAATCCCCTTTAGGAATCACAATAATTCACATTAGAAATCGCATCTGTGAAATTGCACCGCATCAGTGTGAACCTAGCCTTAATCTTAGCAGTGTGGGCACAACGATGGGTCTTTAAGCCATTTTAGATGTATTCTGTGTTTCCTGTCAGAGTTCTGGCTGTGCCCCTACAATGACTATATTTTGAAGCCAGGTATGACATGTAGGTGGCTGCAAATATCCTGCTAGAAGTCTTCTATAAATGCAGTGTAGTGAAATCCCACTGGAAAACCTCTATGGTTGGAATATGTGAAGACAGATACCGTTGTGTTATTCAACACTACTCGTACACAAATCTAAAATGTCAGTTTTGTGTTTTTTTATTCTTCTAAATAAACCTGTCACCAGGCTGGGAATTTTAAACTGAGCACATGATGGAAAAAAACACAAGCAGGGATTACCTTAATTGAGAACCACATGTCAACAATCGGTAGATATATCCCCAGAGAGGAGATACTGTATAGTTTAAATGGTCAAATCTCAATGTTATCTACTATGTGGCCCAATTATACCTATCCAGTCTGTTTCATTATGTATATGCACATTAAAGTGATATTGAAGGCAGCTTGCTTTTTTCTTTTTTTTTTTTTCGGGGGGTGTGTGTGTGTGTGTGATAACTAACACGTCACACTTGCCTTGCTCTGTGTATTGGTTTTGCACAGAGCAGCACTGATCCACCTTTTCTTGGGTCCCCTGCCAAAGCTCCTGGCCCCTCTCTTTTGCTGAATGCCCCCATAGCAAGCAGTTTGCTATGGGGGTAACCGACAGGCTTGCTCCCAAACCGCTGATCCATGTGTCCATTCACACACAGCGCAGCTTGGCCCCTGCCCCCACTCACTCTTCATTGGCTCACAGGCTCTGATTGGCTCCTGCTGCTGTCCCAGACATAATAATTATTATTCAGGATTTGTATAGCGCCAACAGTTTACACAGCGCTTTACAATATGGGGGCAAGACGGTACACTTACAATACAAATCATCAATACAGGATGAATCGGGGGGAATCGATGGAGACTCGCTGTTCTCATGCACATCACTGGATCGAAATGGGGCTCAAGTAAGTTCTGGGGGGCCTGCTGAACACACAAGGTTTTTTACCTTCTTGCATAGAATGCATGAAGGTAAAAAACCTTTAGCTTCACAACCACTTCAATGTGCGTTGTGTTAAGGTAGCACATTCAATATAAATGGGTTGCTAACACAACACAAAACAAGCCATACATGGCACATGACTCTGCAGCTCACCACATTGAAGGGTATGTGCCTTGTGCTAGTGTATAGTGCTTTGGAATGCCATATAGTGATGTGTGTTGTGGTATTTGGCATTTTAAAGTTTGTTGGTGCAAAGCATTAGTCTGAATGGGGCCTTTAAAGTCCAGCCTTTGTGTCTCCCTTTTGGCTCTTTGAGCTACCTGTTCTATCAAAGAACCAATAGAGAGAGAGAGAGATGCTTTGTTAGGTGGTGGTGTTCTAAAACCCCATAGAAAAGGTTGAGCTTTGCTTGTCACTTTAGTTGCCTATGTCGGTGTATTTCGGTTGCATATTGCTTGGCACAGCTTGGCTTTGTGTGTATGCTTGTTTTCAGGAGTGAATCAGCAGCATTCATTTTGGGTAGATTAGCATGTTTCTTGGAAAACAAAATCCCACACACTATATGAAGAGCTCAATATTTCTCTTCAGCTTGTTAAATGAAGTTTAATCAGCTGACTCGTCTTTGAATAAACTTGTCATTCGATAAAATAAAGCCTGTCATTGCTGAAAATAGAAGCGGTCTGGCTACTATGCTGATCCAACAGGTTCAGCACTTTGAGTCACCGACCTGGGTCAAGTAGGCAGATCAGATAAGTCAGAAAAAAGTCTTAATATGCACATTTGTTAGACCATTAAGTCCATCATGACTGCCAGACAGCTAGCTTTGTTTAGAGGTAGAGTTTAGCAATGGCAGCTTCTGTGTTTTATTATAATAGGTACAGTTAAACAGTGATGCAAGGGTAGCATTGAACACACATGTAATGTGAATATAATCCTGGGATTGGTGGTAATCTTGCATTTTTAAAACTTGTCACAAAGTGTAATTTGTACTTGTGGTATTTCAATGTTTTTTACCAGAATTATGTGCCACATTAAAACGTGTTGTGGCCATCTCTTCGTGTGGTTGGTATGGTATAGTTGGGCTCAGTGATACTGTGTACAAAACAATAAGCCCGGAGCAACCAGTCATTTTTATTTTTTTCTGTTGAGCTGAACAGATTAAGCTGGTTTTTACAAGTGACTGCATTTGTAATTCTTTTCCATGGCTCCTGACTTGGTACCTTTTTTTTTTTTTTTTTTATTTTTTTTAATTTTTTTTTATAAATATATAATCTGTCATCACAATTGTGCCTTAAAAGGATAAACATATTCTCATCACATGCATTAATATACTACACATAAACTAGTTGTAGATGGTATCCTGACTTGGAATTCTATAGTTGCATAGTTAGGTTGATAAGACGGAGGGCCATCTAACCAATAAAAATAAATGGAATAACTCCATACACAGAATCCTATACCCACAGTTGATCCAGGAGAATGGGAATACTGCACTATGGCAGTAGGTCAATCTGATATTCCCTGGATCAACAATCTCTCTAGTATTATCTATACATGTTAGTATGCAGTATTATTTATTGTTTTAGGAATGCATCCAGTGTATATATATATATATATATATATATATATATATATATATATATATATATATATATATATATATATATATATATATATATATATATATATATATATATTTCTCCAAAAAACGACTAACTGTATTTACTGAGTTGGCCAGAACGAATTATTGAGGGAGCCTTGAATCCCATTTCTAGGACTGAATGGGAACTGAACATTTTAAGGGCGTTGCAGTATAATGCTAACACTTTCAAAACCTGTATAGTGAGAGATGTAATCAATGTATTTACTTCATGATTAACATTGACACATATTTGAAATTTTAGCACGATCACTAGGAGTTGGAAAATTATTTTACTGCCTTTTCACACTAAGGTTAAAGCCTTATTATGAAAGCCTATTTCCAGATGGTATTTGCAGTGGATCCGAACATCCCACTCGCAATGCAAAGGGTTCACCTGTTTGTTTTTTTGTTTTTTACGTTGCTTGTCTTTTTATAATCTTTGCACCTGTGAAGTCCACTAGTCCTACTGTCTAGAGCAGGGGTGTCAAACTCAATTTCATTGTGGGCTGCATAAGCATTCTGATTGTCCTCAAAAGGGCCGATTGTAACTGTAAGATTAGATGTCCAACACATCCCCTCCCCTTACATTAGATGTAAAGAGCCACCCCACCATCAGAAGTTGAGTCCCCCACTCTCCCTTACATCACAGTGCACCCCCCCCCTTTCCTTATGCTGCTGCTGGGAAGAAGCTGGATGCATTGCTTGAAAGCAGAAAGTAAGGGTCTGGAGGAGGACCAGAGGAGGGCCGGAGAGGTGCGAGGGCCACATTAAATGGGCTGGAGGGCCGGATTCGACCCGCGGGCCTTGTGTTTGACACCTGTGGTCTAGAGTGTCTGGAACAGTGTTTTGTGGAGTAGGATGGCTCTGGGTGGTGAGGGCCTGTATACATAGTTGGTTACATAGTTAGTCAGGTTGAAAAAAGACACAAGTCCATCCAGTTCAACCACAAAAAAATAAAAATAAACAAACAAAATAAAAAACACAATACAATCCCATACACTCAACTCCATACTAGGGTTGTCCCGATATCACTTTTTTAAGACCGAGTACAAGTACCGATACTTTTTTCCAAGTACTCGCCGATACCGAATACGATACTTTTTTTCAATGTCAAGTGGCAGTTTGACAGATGGGGACTGATAGGTGGCACTGACAGGTGGCTGGCACTGATAGGCGGCACTTATGGGCACTGAGTGGTGCTGATGGGAACTAATAAGTGGCACTGATTGGTGGCACTTGTGGTCACTAATAGGTGGCTGGCACTGATAGGTGGCACTGATAGCACTGATAGGTGGCACTTGTGGACACCGATAGGTGGCTTGCACCATTAGGTGGCACTTGTGGGCACTGATTGCACTGATAGGTGGCTGACACTGATTGCACTGATAGGTGGCTGACACTGATTGCACTGATAGGTGGCTGACACTGATTGCACTGATAGGTGGCTGACACTGATTGCACTGATAGGTGGCTGACACTGATTGCACTGATAGGTGGCTGACACTGATTGCACTGATAGGTGGCTGACACTGATTGCACTGATAGGTGGCTGACACTGATTGCACTGATAGGTGGCTGACACTGATTGCACTGATAGGTGGCTGACACTGATTGCACTGATAGGTGGCTGACACTGATTGCACTGATAGGTGGCTGACACTGATTGCACTGATAGGTGGCTGACACTGATTGCACTGATAGGTGGCTGACACTGATTGCACTGATAGGTGGCTGACACTGATTGCACTGATAGGTGGCTGACACTGATTGCACTGATAGGTGGCTGACACTGATTGCACTGATAGGTGGCTGACACTGATTGCACTGATAGGTGGCTGACACTGATTGCACTGATAGGTGGCTGACACTGATTGCACTGATAGGTGGCTGACACTGATAGCACTGATAGGTGGCTGGCACTGAAATGCTTTTAAAATTTACACTGAATTTTTTAAAAATATATATGCTGCAATGCCCATCTTGGAACACCCTACACTCCGCTGCAGACATCTTGTTACACCCAGCCTGAGCTATATGGGCTGGGTGTAACAAGATGTCTGCTGCTTACTGCAGCGGATTGCAGGGTGTACCAAGATGAGCGTAGGGACATTCGGCCACTGACTGCGACTGCACCGGTCACTGATGCACCTCCCCCTACAATAGACACCCCCCCTACAATAGAGAGACCCCCCCCCTACAATAGAGAGACCCCCCCCTCTACAATAGAGAGACCCCCCCCTCTACAATAGAGAGACCCCCCCTCTACAATAGAGAGACCCCCCCTCTACAATAGAGAGACCCCCCCTCTACAATAGAGAGACCCCCCCTCTACAATAGAGAGACCCCCCTCTACAATAGAGAGACCCCCCCTCTACAATAGAGAGACCCCCCCTCTACAATAGAGAGACCCCCCCTCTACAATAGAGAGACCCCCCCTCTACAATAGAGAGACCCCCCCTCTACAATAGAGAGACCCCCCCCTTCTACAATAGAGAGACCCCCCCTTCTGCAATAGAGAGACCCCCCCCTTCTGCAATAGAGACCCCCCCCCTTCTACAATAGAGAGACCCCCCCCTTCTACAATAGAGAGACCCCCCCCCTTCTACAATAGAGAGACCCCCCCCTTCTACAATAGAGAGACCCCCCCCTTCTACAATAGAGAGACCCCCCCCCTTCTACAATAGAGAGACCCCCCCCTTCTACAATAGAGAGACCCCCCCCCTTCTACAATAGAGAGACCCCCCCCCCTTCTACAATAGAGACCCCCCCCTTCTACAATAGAGAGACCCCCCCCCCCTTCTACAATAGAGACCCCCCCCCCTTCTACAATAGAGAGACCCCCCCTTCTACAATAGAGAGACCCCCCCCCCTTCTACAATAGAGAGACCCCCCCCTTCTACAATAGAGACCCCCCCCTTCTACAATAGAGACCCCCCCCCCCTTCTACAATAGAGACCCCCCCCCCTTCTACAATAGAGACCCCCCCCTTCTACAATAGAGACCCCCCCCCTTCTACAATAGAGACCCCCCCCCTTCTACAATAGAGACCCCCCCCCCCTTCTACAATAGAGACCCCCCTTCTACAATAGAGACCCCCCCCCCCCCTTCTACAATAGAGAGACCCCCCCCTTCTACAATAGAGAGACCCCCCCCCCCTTCTACAATAGAGAGACCCCCCCCTTCTACAATAGAGAGACCCCCCCCCTTCTACAATAGAGACACCCCCCCCTTCTACAATAGAGACACCCCCCCCTTCAGACCCGTAATGCTGTGCAGTGCACCTGAGCTCAGATGATCACCGTGCACAGCACTTGTATTGTAGAGTACACAGAAGAGGGGGAGGCGGCTTTGGTCTGCTCGGCTGTATGACGTTACTCTATACATTCCTTTGGGGTACGTCACGCCAAGACGTGTACCTTGAACCCTGCAAGCAGTGTCTTGCTTTGTAACAGTCACAGTTGAGAATTATCAGCTCCGTGGCCATGTCCTGGGTGTGCTGACGGACGGACCCCCCCCGATCCCCCGCAAAGCCAGGCTTCAGTGAGAGACTGTTAAGCAAATATTCATTTGCTGCTGCTGCCTCCATGTCACAATCCTCAGTCCTGACATCCTCAGTCCCAGCGTGTGCTGCCTGCCCACACTCCTCCCGCCCCTCCTGCCTTCCCCAGCCACTGACTCCTCCCAGCCACACACAAAAAAAAAGTATCGGCGAAGCATCGGGAGCATTTGCGCGAGTACAAGTACTCGCGCAAATGCTCTGTATCGGTCCCGATACTAGTATCGGTATCGGGACAACCCTACTCCATACCCACAGTTGATCCAGAGGAAGGCAAAAAAAAACAGCAGAGCATTAACCAATTTGCTACAGCAGGGGAAAAAATTCCTTCCTGATCCCCCGAGAGGATTTACCCTGGAACAACTTTACCTATTAGGCTTCATTTCCACTGACGTTTTTACAGCCACTTTTCTGAGCATTTTTTACAGCATAAAAACGCCTGTCCGTGTTCTTCTATGGCATCATGCCCACATAGGCGTTTTTGAGCTGTAAAAAAAACGCAGGACCAGGGCGTTCTGAAGCTCCAGAGTAGAGCTGTAAAAACGCCAGACGTTAAACGCTCAAAAGCGCAAAAACGCTCAAACGCTACTGCGGCGTTTTTGAGCTCCAGCTCACAAAATTCTAAAAAAAATAAAAAATAAACATGGACAGGCGTTTTTAAGCTGTAAAAAAGGCTAACACAAGTGGCTGTAAAAAGGCCAGTGGAAATGAAGCCTAAATGTCAGTACTCCGTTATATTCTGTACATTTAGGAAAGTATCCAGACCTTTCTTGAAGCAATCTACTGAGCTGGCCAGAACCACCTCTGGAAGGAGTCTGTTCCACATTTGCACAGCTCTTACTGTGAAGAAACCTTTCCATATTTGGAGGTGAAATCTCTTTTCCTCTAGACGTAGAGAGTGCCCCCTTGTCCTCAGTGTTGACCGTAAAGTGAATAACTCAACACCAAGTTCACTGTATGGACCTCTTATATATTTGTACATGTTGATCATATCCCCCCTTATTCTCATCTTCTCAAGAGTGAATAGATTTAGTTCTTCTAATCTTTCCTCATAGCTGAGCTCCTCCATGCCTCTTATCAGTTTGGTTGACCTTCTCTGCGCTTTCTCCAGTTCTCCGATATCCTTTTTGAGAACTGGTGCCCAAAACTGAACTGCATATTCCAGATGAGGTCTTACTAATGATTAGTACAGGGGCAAAATGATATCTCTGTCTCTGGAGTCCATACCTCTCTTAATACAAGAAAGGACTTTGCTCGCTTTGGAAACCGCAGCTTGGCATTGCATGCCATTATTGAGCTTATGATCAACTAAAACCCCCAGATCCTTCTCCACTACAGATCCCCCCAGTTGTACTCCTCCTAGTATGTATGATGCATGCATATTCTTAGCCCCCAAGTGCATAACTTTACATTTATCTACATTAAACCTCATCTGCCACTTAGTCGCCCAATTAGACAGAGCATTGAGGTCGCCTTGTAAATTGGAGACATCCTGTAAGGACGTTATTCCACTGCATAGCTTGGTGTCATCTGCAAAGACAGAAATGTTACTTTTGATCTCAGACCCAATATCATTTATAAAGATATTAAAAAGTAAGGGTCCCAACACTGAACTTTGGGGTACACCACTGATAACCTTTTACAGTACATTACACCAGCTTCAGCACATATTGCAGAATTTTCTGGCATAATGAAGCCAGCGCTGCCCCCTAGAACTGCGCTGCGAGTGGCTGGGTAATGAACAACCATGATCAGTTACTATAGCAGGAAATTGGGACTTTTTGTGTTTATTACCAAAGTTACTTTTGACTTTTTTTTTTTTTTTTTTTTTACATGCAGAACCTGGCCTTATTTGATTTAAACTGTGAACTTCTTCAATACCATTTTGATAAAAAAAAAAGATATATTAAATATAAATAAGATATATTCTTTGCATGATTTTGTTTGAAATTTCAATGAACTATTATACACATTTTGCTTTACTATAATTTCACTGTCTTTTTCAGTGTTTACACAATTATTACTTTTCTGTTTTATAAAAGTAACTGGATGTGGTGGATAGCAATCTACATGATGGATTAAGAAAAAAAAAAAAGCTGCTTTTCTTAACCTGGGTTAGTGTAAAACACAATGAGCATTACAGCCACAAGTCTATACAGAGAGCACAGCACCCCCCCCCCCCCCCCGACCCCCTTTACTGACAGAGCTCCCTCAGTGCCGATATACAGGCTGGCAGGGGATCAGGCTCATCTGACAGCCCTTCTCTACCATGATCCCATGGAACCCTAGTGTGCCACGAAACACCAGTTGAGAGACTGCTGTACACAGATGGTGTACAGAAAACCCCCCAGAAATGTCATTTCTTGCTTGTGCTTGCTTATTTTACCACAGGTCTGTACAAAGCCACAAGATCACCCAGAGAAGAATGTTGTTTTTATCTCTACGAAATTGGAGTTGCTCTTTAAATCTGTATTTGATGCAAGTGCAGCAAAAAGCGGGTTTAATACAAGTACGAGCATTTTAAGAAGTTATGCGTTAGTACTACTATAACAACTTTTACACGATAGGCAAAAAATACAAGGAGTGTCTTTTGTGAGGAGAATTGCCAAGTTTAAACGTCTGCATCTGTTGTGTGTGACCGAGTCCAGAAATCTCATGATTTCGGGTGGTCTAAAAGCCTCACCTTTCACAAGAATGTCTTGCTAGGCAGGAGAATGTTTGCAATAATTTCTAGCATTGCACTGCTTATAGTAGTCCTATCATTAAACTTAACCTTTAAATTAAACAGGGTTGATATTTACATTACCATTTTTATATAAAACAAAATCTCTTTCTCATAAATCGATATAGCCATCTTAAGAGCTCCTTCCTGAGACCTAAAGCTTAAGAAAAAAATCAAATGAGCATTGTGGATGTTCCATATAACTAGTTTATAGCAGAATAAGGCCCCTTTCACACAGCATCATCTTTTTTCAAAGAAAAAAATGGATTCAGATTACATTGGTTTGCACATATGTCTTCAGTTCAGCTTACGCCGGTCTACATCCATTTTTTATTTTTTATTTATTTTTTCCTAGTAGCTTTAGAGACCTATCAGAATTGACAAATGTATAAACAAAAAAGCGAGATGAACGGATGTAAGCAAATGTCATCCATTTATGCTAGAGCTGCACGATTCTGGATAAAATGAGAATCCCAATTATTTTTTTTGCTTAGAATAAAGATCACGATTCTGAAGAACTTTATTTTAAAGATTAACATCCCCTAAACATTAGGTTATCTAACAAGATGGCAATAAAATAAGACATAATAAGCGTTGCTTTAATCAAATGTAATGAAAAATAATGTTAACATTGTTTTATTGGGCTATTTTTTATATTTTGGTACTCACCGATGCCTACCACAACTCTTTTTGTTTACATTTCAGCTGTCGGCAATGGTACAAAGCATCAATGTTGTTGAACAAAGTATGTATGTATGTATGTATGTATGTATGTATGTATGTATGTATGTATGTATGTATGTATGTATAAAAAGGCTGCGTGATCTTGTATGCACAGATCCCACTGGACAAGTATGGATAAGACAGACTTTGGAGTCAGGATGACCAGAGAGTGAACGAGGAGCTTTGTGGTGTCCTTGGTTAGAAAGGAGGTGTATATTATTATTATTATTATTATTATTATTATTATTATTATTATTTTTTTTTTTTTATCTCTTTATTTATAAACGGGGAAATGGGTCCACACGAACCACCGCGACAGTACAATTATTGTCAAAGAAAACGGTGAGATATATACACGTTAGGGATACAATACAGATAAGCACATATCTTGCAATCCACTCGGATACACGAAACAATACTCTACGTGTCTGTATGCACGAGCACCAATCAGGCCCACTCAGCCCATCTTCAGCTGGGGCACCGCTATGCGCAGTTAATTGTCCTTGCTCCCCCGGCTATGCTCTCTTTTGCATACACACATCCCACACATCATATTTGGTTCCGGTCGGGTCGCTATGGCCCCGCGGGACCAGTCCCCTGACTTTTTTTTCTTTTCTTTTTCCCTCCCCCGCTACTGTACCAAACAGCAGTGCAGGAGTTGCCAGAGTTAAAGAGCAGTTAGGTTCAAGTTGATCTAGAAGAGATATAGACAGAAAGCGAGGAGAGAACAAGATAGAGAGGGAGAAATTGGGAAAGAAGTGATGGGGAGTGTTACGAACATGGATTCCACTGTTCGGGCAAGAAGTGGGGCCACTTATCACGCTGACCCACCGCCCGAATCGGAGGTTGCCTGGCAGGGAAAATCAATAAAATCAGAGAGGGGCGTCACTGCCTCTAAGAGCTAGACTTTCATCGGAGTAGGAAAACATATTCCAAAGTTGCCATGTTTTGGCAAACGTCTCCTGCCTATTTTGGCTTGTGAGGATGAGGTCCTCCCTTTTATCGATTTCATCTACCTTCCTCAGCCACATGGCAACGGTCGGTGGGTGCAGCGACTTCCAGCGGAGCGGAATGCAGGCCTTCGCCACATCCAATAAGTGGCGAATGACCGAACGCCTGTAAATACGCTGGGTGGTGTCAGTGGCATGGAGGAGGAAGTACGCCGGGTCATCAGGGACCTGTCTGTCCGTGAATTTCTGCATAATTCGTCTGACCTCACTCCAGAAATTCCTGATGCGAGGGCATGTCCAAAATGTGCAGTAGCGTGCCTCTCTCTCTTTGGCAACGCCAGCACTGGTCCGACGTTGCCGGGAAGAGTTTATGAAGTAAAGCTGGAGTCCTATACCAACCAGTGAGGATTTTGTAGTTGGTTTCCTGTATTTTGGTACATATGGATGATTTATGAGTGAGTGTTAGAATCTGTTGCTTTTTCTGGGTGGTAAATGTGCAGTTCAGTACCCGTTCCCATCTAGAAAGACTGGGGACTGGTAATCTTCTGGGGTGATTAGTAGATCGTGTGCAAGGGACAACGCATGTGGCAGCACTCCCGTACCAGAGCACCACTCCTTCAGTGCCGTAAGAGACGGACTCGCCACCGGAGGGGGTGGCATGGTACCCAGGAAATGGCTGAGCTGCTGAGCTCTCAGAAAGTATAGGCAATAGCTGCCCCCGGGGGCCATAAGTTCCGCGCGTGTCCTTCACCTCCCCGCCGAAGTGGGATGCCTGGAAGAGGCCCGTTTCTCTCAGCGCCCGGAACTTCCCATCTCACATACCCGGTCCAAACAATGGATTACCCAAAACGGGGCGTTGCGGCAAAGCGCGGGAACACAAATCCGCCCGTGCCAGCAATCCTGAGCATATTTTGATGGTGTTAACTATCAACGGATGTCGTTTAACATCTTGCTGTATAGCCGCGTAACACCAGGGGGAACGCCGAAGAGGAGTGTCGCTCTGAGCCTGCTCTAATCCCGGCCAAAGCTTGGTGTTCCCGTGGCGACACCAGTCAGTCGGCTCAGGTGTGTCGCCTGGTAATAGACATGAATGTCGGGCATCGCGATGCCCCCGTATCGTTTGGGCAGGGATATTACCGTCCTGTGCATCCTAGGGTGTTTCCCTGCCCAAAGGAAAGTTCTAAACGCCAAACTAACCTGTCTAAAGTATTCCGCTGGGCCTGTAGGAGATACAGGAATTTGGGCAGGATCGTCATTTTTAGTATGTTGCACCGCCCGAACCACAAATGCAACCCCGTCGACCAGCTAGTCAACAGTGTCTGGACGGACCTGAGGAGGGGGTGGGAAATTAAGTTTGTAGAGTTGTGAGAGTTTTGGTGGGATGCGCTTTTCCAGATCAGCGCCGTGTCAGTCCACTTCAAGTGAAAGCTTGACTGTAAGTGGGAGATTTGTTGCGGTTGTAACTCTATGCCAATCGCCACGGACCTGCTGAAGTTTATTTTTAAATTTAAAAGTTTCACGTATTTTTCGAATTCTGTCATTAGAGCGGGCAAGGACACATAACATATCGGCGTAGGCCGACACCTTACATTGTGCCCCGTGTAGTTCTACTCCTGAGATGTTCTGATTTAATCTGACATAAGGGGGGGGGGGGGTGTATTTTTGAGAGGTTAAGGCGTCAATGCTTGCCACAGTAGCTACAGACTTGGTTGGTGGCTGACCCTATATGTATGGTTCAGCTGAAAAGTATTATTTCTATTGAATGATATTTGCGTAAACATTTACATTGGGCGGTTGCTTGTGTTTCTTAATTGTGCATCACATGACTCCAGAAATAATTCTTACATCACAGGGTTTAATTCTACCTCCCAATCCCAGCATAACTCTGTTGTTGTCAGTGTCCATAAGTAATGGACCCCTTTCTGCTCTGAGAGATTCACTTGTCTGCATTTTCTTCTATCAACTTGTTTGTCCGACCACATGTTTTTTGGCTATGAAGGGGGCATGTGGCTTTTCTTGTGTGGAAATTCCATCTTCACCAATGTTTGGCACCCAAAAGAACTTGCAAAGGTTCTGAATATGCCAATGTGATTTTGTGTCTGTAGGCTTCTTTAACATATGTACAGTATATGGAAGGCCATGTGCATTGTTTGTTGTGCTGAAGTGTTGGGTGCCTATAAGTGTTTTACAAACATTTTGGGAGGACTGTCTTTTAATGGCCCACATTGATGTGCATGAAAACATGTGAATCCAGGCAGTCTAGATAAGAGTTTATAAAATAGTGTCTTGATCCTATGGACTTATGAGTAAATATTATCAACCACATTGATTTTAAATTGAATACTAAATCTGCAGTTAAATTCTCACCTGAAATGCATGTACATGGCTTGTTTTATGTTCCAGAAGATTTCCAATTTTGACACTCTTGATTGAAATACTCAGAACCCATTGCTTGTTGGACAGGTCCAGTGATGTTGGTCCATCATCCATGGATTGGGCTGGAGGTAGAAAAGCTGTACAAGTTAAAGTGTTGCTAAACCCTGGACCATACATTTTCTATCTATATCTAAACTTTTTCAGTACACAGAACATGGAAATGCAATTATTTTAGTTAATAGAAACTGCTAAATACCCTTTTCTCATCAGCAGTGTATTGCAGTCTTTTGACTTCCACAATCAGATATTTATTTTTTATTTTTTTTCAGCACTGGTTTAAAGCTTTTAGGAGGAGTTTTCATTTTCCTCCGACTGTCCTATGAGGCTGGATGACTCTTGACCATCTGCCTGGACAGTACGGATTGGCTGCGTGCTGATCACAGCACCCTCCCTTAAAAAGAAAATGAACTCTGTAGCAATACACGTCAAACTGAGCATGTGCAGACTGCCCCCAAGGTTTTGTATCGGAAGATAGATTGGGATGCATCACAGAAGACAGGCTTTTTACACAATGCGCATGATTAACACCTTAAGTTCCACAGTGCGTATAACAAGCATGCCTCACTGCATGTACAGACGAATTTCACTGTTGTGGGTTTAACACTTTAACCAAGAATTAAGGTTTGTATCTGCATAGTGTGTGTTGTAGCAGGAGTGTATCAATCATGAGACTGGCTGAACAGTCATGCTAATACTTTTCCAGTTAAAATGGTTAGCTGTATTCATATATTTGGTTCCACACCGCAGCCAGCAATTTTATTTTTGATTGGGATACAAAATGCATGCTTCTGAGGAACTTTGAATTGTACAGCAGGTGGTAGTAGCCCCTGTCCTGTTTGAATGGAAACAACTCAAAAAATGTAGCTGCTGAAACCGTTTTTGGAAAGTCTTTGTTTATATAGATGAGTTCTATTACTCTGCCCCTGAATATTTGGAGCACATAATACCACACTACAGGGAAGGCAGAATGTATACACTAGATTTCTTGAGGTGCATTCCTTTTTTTGTTCTTCCTAATCTATTACACATGCACGCTCTGCTTTTGTTATTTCTTTGTGGATTCCACACAGCTTCACCCATTAAAACTTCAAAGCACAAGATACTTACTAGTTTCACATTCTCTGTCTTATGACTCAAATTTATATCACATTAGCTCCCCACCCTGTCCCACTGCTGTGGAGAATACAGCTACTCCCATTGGAGTACAAACACTTGGAGAACTTATAATTTGTTCTGCTTTCATGTATTTTTATGGTCCTGCTAATAGGTATGTAGTCAACATTGACTGATATGGACGTTTCAATATTTCATTTGGTAGCAAAGCCTACATGGTCTGTTTGTATCCTTCTAATGTGCTACGTGTGTGTGTGTGTGTGTGTGTATGTATGTATGTATGTATGTATGTATGTGTATGTATGTGTGTATATATGTATATGTATATATATATATATATATATATATATATATATATATATATATATATATTGTGTGTAGATGCATTTTTGTGCAGTGAGTCGACACCAACAGGCATATAACGTTAAGGGCCTGGTTGCCCACGTTTATTAAATGAGGAAAAATAAAACAAAGTCCACACAGGAATCCCACGCAGGGGTTTAAACGATGATCTGAAAATACTAGCCCACCTGGCTACTCTTCGACAGCACTGCTGCCATAGGTGCTGGTCCCTTAAACCAGCAGCTCCTCCAGACCCACAGTCCTGAATGTACACGGCTCAGAAGCTTCAACGCACACAGCGTCTGTCCCAACACGGAGACACCAGCAGCCCCTGCTCCAACTCCACCTTCCTCTCCTCATCTGCTCTCCCCAGCCCTTCATTATATGAGCTGTGTGCACCTGGGCAGCTTGAAGGCTGTCTTTAAAACCTGGACACAGGGTTGGAGATCCCGTCCCACCCATATCTCTGAAGGATCTACAAGCTACAGAGACCCATGTAAAGATGGAAAAATCCGAGAAAACTGCCAGAGCATTTGAGCAATTTAAGCTCTGCATTCAGCCGATATGCAGACTCTGTGTCCACTGCAACATCATTTTCATTGAGAAAAAAGTATGTGAACCCCTTTGGAATGATATATATTTCTGCACAAATTTGGTCATAAAATGTGATCTGATCTTCATCTACAGGTAAGTCGCAACAATAGACAATCAGTCTTCTTAAACTAATAACACACAGAGTTAAATGTTACCATGTTTTTATTGAACACACCATGTAAACCTTCACAGTGCAGGTGAAAAGTATGTGAACCCCTAGACCAGGGATCCTCAAACTACGGCCCTCCAGCTTTTGTAGAACTACACATCTCATGAGGCATTGCAACACACTGACATTCACAGGCATGACTAGGCATAATGGGAATTGTAGTTCCTGAACACTTGGAGGGCCGTAGTTTGAAGACCCCAGCCCTAGACTAATGACCTCTCCAAGAGCTAATTGGAGTGAGGTGTCAGCCAACTGGAGTCCAATCAATGAGATGAGATTGGAGGTGTTGGTTACAGCTGTCCTGCCCTAAAAAAAAAAACACACCAGTTCTGGGTTTGCTTTTCACAAGAAGCATTGTCTGATGTGGATGATGCCTTGCACAAAAGAGCTCTCGAAGACATACAATTAAGAATTGTTGACTTGCATAAAGCTGGAAAGGGTTATAAAAGTATCTCCAAAAACCTTGCTGTTCATCAGTCCATGGTAAGACAGCACTGCTGCTACTCTCCCTAGGAGTGGCCGTCCTGTAAAAATGACTGCAAGAGCACAGCGCAGACTGCTTAATGAGGTGAAGAAGAATCCTAGAGTGTCAGCTAAAGACTCTGGCATATGCTAAGATCCCTGTTGGCGAATCTACGATACGTAAAACACTAAACAAGAATGGATTTTATGGGGGGATACCACAGAGGAAGCCACTACTGTCCAAAAAAACATTGCTGCATGTTTACAATTTGCACAAGAGCACCTGGATGTTCCACAGCAGTACTGGCAAAATATTCTGTGGACAGATGAAACCAAAGTTGAGTTGTTTGGAAGAAAGATATGTGTAGAGAAAGAGGCACAGCACACCAACATCAAAATCTCAACCCAACTGTGAAGTATGGTGGTGGTGGCATCATGGTTTGGGGCTACTTTGCTGCATCAGGGCCTGGACGGATTGCTGTCATCGACGGAAAAATGAATTTCCAAGTTTATCAAGACATTTTGCAGGAGAACTTAAGGCCATCTGTCCACCAGCTGAAGCTCAACAGAAGATGGGTGTTGCAATAGGACAACAACCCAAAGCATAGAAGTAAATAAACAGAATGGCTTAAACAAAAGGAAAATACGCCTTCTGGAGTGGCCCAGTCAGAGTCCTGACCTCAACCCGATTTGAGATGCTGTGGCATGACCTCAAGAAAGCGATTCACACAAGACATCCCAAGAATATTGCTGAACTGAAACAGTTCTGTAAAGAGGAATGGTCAAGAATTACTCCTGACCGTTGTGCACGTCTGATCTGCAAGTACAGGAAACGTTTGGTTAAAGTTATTGCTGCCAAAGGAGGTTCAACCAGTTATTAAATCCAAGGGTTCACATATTTTTCCACCTGCACTGTGAATGTGTACATGGTATGTTCAATAAAAAACATGGTAACATTTAATTATTTGTGTGTTATTAGTTTAAGCAGACTGTGATTGTCTATTGTGACTTAGATGAAGATCAGATCACATTTTATGACCAATTTGTGCAGAAATCCATATCATTCCAAAAGGGTTCACATACTTTTCATTGTAACTGTGTGTGTGTGTGTGTGTGTGTGTGTGTGTGTGTGTGTGTGTGTGTGTAGTCTCAATATGAGATCCAAAGAGCTGTCACTATCAGTAAAGCAAGCCATCATTAGGTTGAAAAAACAAAACAAACCCATCAGAGATGGCAAAAACATTAGGTGTGGCTTAATCAACTGTTTGGAACATCCTTTTAAAAAGAGAGAACTCCCCGGTGAGCTCAGCAACTCCAAAAGACCCGGAAAACAACTGTGGTGGATGACCGAAGCATTCTTTCCCTGGTGAAGAAAACACCCTTCACACCTAAATGTACCGTATTTATCGGCGTATAACACACACTTTTTTTCCCCATAAAATCAGGGGGAAATCGTGGGTGCGTGTTATACGCCGATGGCATACCTCGGAGGGGGACGAGCGCCCGCCGGAAATTACCGAGCCGTCATCTCCACTCGGCTGTCGCGTCACACGCACAGTCCCGCCTCCCATCTGCATTGGACCATCTCCTGTGAAGGAGGGGGACGAGCGCCCACCGGAAATCACCGAGCTGTCATCTGCTCTCGGCTCACACGTCACACACGCACAGTCCCGCCTCCGCCACCAGCATTGGACCAGTGTTCTGTCTATCACAGGAGATGGTCCAATGCCGATGGCAGAGGCGGGACTGTGGGTGTGATGTGACAGCCAAGTGAGAGCCGAGTGGAGAGGAGGTGACGGCTCAGTGATTTCCGGTGGGCGCTCGTTCCCCTCCGAGGTATGTGTGAGGTAAGTGTACTCCGTACACTAAGTTTTATTAGGTGGACTGCCAATCCTTGCCACTGCGATCAAAATCTGCATCTGCAGAGAAGTGCCAGTAGAAATCTAGTCTCATTATTTGGGGACATCCCTGGCTCTGATTACTTTGCCTGAACCCCATTGCGATCCAGCATTATGCATGAGAGCTGCTGCTCTCCTAGCTTTGTCCCTCCCCTCCCATCTGTCAGTAAAGTCTGAGGGACACTTCAGAGACTGGCTTAGATTGCTTCAAAGTTGTTTATTAAAAAAAATTGTTTTTCCAGAAAATTCCCTCCTTAAAATTGGGGTGTATGTTATACGCCGGCGCGTGTTATACGCCGATTAAATACGGTACACTCTTGTGTACACAGGACACTTTAAAACCTCTCCTGAACGATTTAACTTGACAGATAGTAACTGACGTTTAAAGATGTCCGTTTTGCTGAGTTTAGTCGGCTTTACGTTATTTAGAAACGTGGGGCCAGATTCTCATACATTAACGTTGCTCCTGGGCAGCGTAACGTATGTGCTGTACGCTACACCGCCGCAGGTTTACAGGTTTACATCCTGATTCTCAGAACACTTGCCTGTAAACTTGCGGCGGTGTATCGTTAATTCGCTCGGCGCAAGCCCGCCCAATTCAAACGGGGCGGGCACCATTTAAATTAGGCGCGCTCCCGCGCCGAGCATACTGCGCATGCTCCGGGTAAATTACCCGACGTGCATTGCGCTAAATGACGTCGCCCCGACGTCATTTGCTTAGACGTTTACGTAAATGGCGTCCAGCGCCATTCTCGGACGTCTTACGCAAACGATGATGTATTTTTTTTTAACTTTGACGCGGGAACGACGGCCATAGTTAACATTGGTTGCCCCTGCTAATAGCAGGGGCAACCTTACGCGTCGCGTACGCTACAGAAACGATGTAAATTCTCAGCGTGGGACGCGCGTAGGTTCGGGAATCTCGCGTACTTGCCTCATTTGCATAGACGACGGGGAAAACGACGATGCGACACCTAGCGGCGGGAAAAAAAATTACTTTTAAGATCTGACAGCGTAACAGCCTTACGCATGTCAGATCTAATGGGTATCTATGCGCAACTGATTCTAAGAATCGGTCGCATAGATACCCGGGGCCAGATGAGGAGTTACGACGGCGCTAATGGTGTTGCGCCGTCGTAACGCCTTTGAGAATCTGGCCTGTGGTGTTTTTTGCAGATTTGCAAAAAAAAGAAAAACGCGTTTTGAAGCTGTTACATGCATTTGACGTTTCAAATTCCTCTGAAAATCTGTTGCTTTCCAAAAATGCTTCTGAACTCTCTTTCCTAGAAATGGCTATAAACTGTGTACATGTACTGATAAGATAACATAGAGGAGAGTTCAGAGGCAGCTGAAAAAATGCCCACCTGTTCCTAAATGTCAGTTTACCAGTATCGGCAGTGTACATGAAGTCTTATAGAAGAATGGTCTGGTGCTCATATGGTCTGTACTGAATGACTCCATGCAAATCACAGTAAGATAATACCAGCACTCCGTTGCAAACATAACACAAGTGCCTTGAAAAAGTACGCACCTTGAAATTTTTACACATTTTGATGTTGCAGCCAAGTTTGGATGAGGGTTTATTTATATAAAAAAAAAATATCCCAAGCTTTGAACATCTGCTGAAGCACTGTTCAGTTCATCTGAAAATGAAAAGAGTATGGCACAACTGCAAGCCTCCAAGGACATGGCCGCCCACCTAAATTGCCAGCCAAGGAAAGCATTAATCGGAAGCCGCAAAGAGACCCATGGTAACTCTAGAAGAGCTGCAGAGAGACACAGCTCAGGTGGGAGTATCTGTCCACTGTAGAGTATTAGTCATGCTCTCCACATATCTGCCTTTTTTTGGAAGAGTGGCAAGAAGAAAGCCAGTGTTGAAAAAAAAGCCGTAAGAGGTCCCATTTGTAAGAAGCCATGTGGGGGACACAACAAATATGTGGAAGAAGGTGCTCTGGTCAGATGAAAACAAAATATAACTTTTTGGCCTAAAAGCAAAACGCTATGTGATGGGATAACTAACGCTGCACGTTTTTTTTTTTAAAAACGTCAATTAAAATGACCATGCGGGGAAAATGTTGTTTTATGTCTTCTGAAAAACGACAAATAAATTCGAGCATGCTTCAATTTTTTATGTCGTTTTTCAAAACGTCGGTTTTTGTGTCATTTAAAATGATCGTGTGTGTGGGTAAAACGACGTTTAAAACTACGTTGTTTTATTTCATCACAAAAAACGACCGTTAGAGTCTGCAAAAGGCTTGAGACTTGGGTGGAGGTTCACCATCCAGCAGGACAATGACCTCAAACATACAGACAGAGCTGCAATGGAATGGTTTAGATCAAAGTATATTCACGTGTTCGACTGGCCCAGTCAAAGTCCAGACCTAAATCCAAGACTGGGCTTAAAAATTACTGTCTATCCAATCTGACAGCTTGAGCTGTGCAGAGACATCCCTAAAAAAGACTTGCAGCTGTAACTGCAGTGAAAGGGGGGTGCGATGTGCAACTGGCACAGTTGTTGGCTTTAGTACCACATCCTCACCCTATTGGATTATAAACTTTTTTTTTCTCAAGGCCCTCCTAACCCTCTTGTATTGTAACTGTTCTTTCTCCCTGATTTTGTAAATCATTGTACAAACTGCTATGTAAATGCTGTATATTAATGATGTGTGACTGACATTTTGTAGTGTGAGAACTGTTCAGATTTATCACAGGAAGGAGAAGGTTGGACTCTGCATGTGTGAACTGAGATAAGGGAGCACTGGCATTCTATGTATGGTGTATAAAAGTGAAGGTATTTGGGTTTTTATTGTAGCAGAGAAATATTAGGTCTTCTGGCTTGGCTGATAGGACTTTTCTGTTCTACATGTATTTCTGTTTTATTTGTGTTTATTTTTATTTTTGTCATTACACACACTTCTTTTGTTAAAAAAAAAAAAAAAAAAAGAAGGTGCATAATGATACCTTCGTCAAAATTGGTGGACAAGAATGTGGTGACATTGGCATATTTTAAAGGATAGGGCGTTTAGTCAGAAACCCATTGAAAGTTCATTCATTAGTGGGTACCAGGAACGTTGCCAATGTGGTTTTACTGTGAGTCCCTTATGGCAATATATGTTTGGCGACATGCCAAGAAGAGACCAAACAACCAATGGATCTTGCTTCAGGCCAGCATTGTAGGCTTGGCTAAGGGGTCAAGCAGGACTACACCCGCCCACCAGAGCAGGCTATGACCATAATAAAACTATGGCTAACCTAGGAACCACTATGACGCCTAATTCTAGACTTATTTGTTTTACTCTGAGAACATCAAATGATTAGAAAAATCTAATATTAATATGATATTCTTCAAGATATCTTGTCACATATAAAACCCTGGACAAAAACCGTAAGTGACTAAGGGACAGACGGTCTGACTAGAGGGTTAATATAACATCTGAAGAGAGGGGTAGAAAAAGCAGGTAAGGAAAATCTGAGAGAAGTGCAGAAAAGTAAGACCTAACAATCCAGAAATCCACCCTACCACCGATCCAATGTCAACCCTGAGTGTCTGGTAACTGTAGGTTCATAAGCATTTAAACTGTTTGCCTGGAGTTCAGGAGATGGTGATGGTTTACGACTCCAACTCCAACAACCTGATACAATGTGGTTTGAAAAAAAAAAACGCAAAATAAACAATGGGTTTACTGAAAAAAAGATTTATCCACATAGGCATTGTACCTGCTTAACCGCTTGCCGATCAGCCACCGTCATACTGCGGCAGGTCTGCTCGTTCCCATGGACTGTAGCTGTACGTCGGTCCTTTTAAGCAGAATAGCAGGTGTGAGAACCACTGCAGGCAAGCGCCCGGCGCACAGCAGGGGGCGCCGATGCTGATGACTGCCGGCCACGAGCGATTGCGGGCACGAGAGGTAGAACAGGGATGTATGTGTAAACGCACACATCCCTGTTCTGAGAGGAGAGGAGATGCAGATCATAAGTTTCTACAAGCTGGGAACCATGATCTGTCATCTCCTACAGTGAGTCTTTATATCCCCTCACAGTTAAAACACACATTAGGGAACACAGTTAATGCCTTGATCGCTCCCTAGTGGTAACCCCTTTCCTGCTAGTGACATTTACACAGTAATCTGCACTAATCGCTGTATAAATGCCAATGGTCCTAAAAATGTCAAAAGTGTCCGATATGCCTGCCACAATGTCGCAGTCCTGATAAAAATTGCAAATCACCGCCATTACATAGAATACATATCGGCCTAAACTGAGGAAAAAATGGCTTTAAAAAAAAGAGGCTTTTTATTAAATCAAAAAGTACAAAATATATAAATTTAACTTTCAAAATTGTTGCTCTTTGTTTATAGCGCAAAAAATTTAAACCACAGAGGGTGATCAAATACCACCAAAAGAAAGCTCTATCTGTGGGGAAAAGACGTAAATTTTGTTTGGGTACTACATTGCACGACCGCGCAATTGTCAGTTAAAGCGATGAAGTGCCGTTTCGCAAAAATGGCCTTGTCATTGAGCAGCCAATTCGCCTGGGGCTGAAATGGTTAATATATTTTTAAAATGTTATTGTTTTTTCAGCTGATAATTGTTTAATCTAGGCCTTCGTGCACACTGAATGCTTTGACAATCTCTCTTGGATGCCTTTCCTCCTGGCATTAGTTTTTTTGGCAGAAAAAAAATGCTAAATGCATGTAACACATTTAGGCACGTCAAGCGCTTGGGCGTTCATTTAATTGGCCAGAATAAACGCGCCTAGTGTTAATGTTTGTTTAGGAGCATTTACACACACCAGGTGTGTTTTACAGGCAGAAAGGAGTAGAAGAAAAAAGCTCAAGTTCTTAGCACAATTTGTGTGCATTCATTCTGTCAAGTGACAGTTGTGCTTCTGGTGAGGATGTCTCTCTCTGCACCATCTGTCTAGTCGATTCTTTAGCTGCCTGCTTGCAGAATCAACAGACATTTGGCTGAAGACGTTCTCTTTTACTTCTGTGCATACAATAGGACACTATGCAGCATTTGTTTTTGTTTGGGCCGGCATGCTTGTCTAACATCTTGAACTGAAGCTTTCCTGTGGACGGTGCTAGGAATCGCACTTTTCCTCCTCACAGCTGCCGGGCAATTGAGTCTTGTGACTGCCTTGCTTTTATCACCAGAGAAAACTGATCAAGCACAGTTACTGAACGCATGCCCATTTTTCCTTTGAACTCTACACTAAGGCTCCATGCACACAAGACGTTTCAAAAAGTCTTTCTGGATGCCGGTTTGCTGGCAGGAAAAACGCTGCTTTAAAAGCACTCTTTTATCGTGTGTGTGTGTGTGTGTGTGTGTTTTTTGTTTTTGTGTCTTTGGGCGTTTTTTTGTAAAATTACACCAAGGACACTCCCAAATTCCAACAATGTATTGGAAAAAGTAAAATTAATCCTAGGAGACATTTTGGGAGAGCAGAGAGAGGACTTTATTCCTCCTGATTGATTCTGTTGCGTAGGATCTGCATTTATTTATTTTCCTCCTTTTACAACCCCTTTTTTAAGATATTGACACATAGAGAACCTAAAATGGGTGGTGTTGGCATTGCACTCCTTTGTGCCACCTTTCAGGCCAACACATAGGTGTACGTGTTCTCCGTGTACTGCTTCTCCTATTTAGCATTAAAGCGGGGGTTCACCCTATAAAACATTTCTAACACTACATCCAGCCCAGTTCTGCAAATAAAATTACACTGACCTTCTTTTTTTTTTTTCTCAGATTTTTTTGCCGTAGATATCGTTTATCCTTAGAGTTCACTGCGGCTTCCGGGTAGGGAATCCCGCGGGAGTGGGCGTTCCTATTGACATGCTAAACAACGGTGCATACAGCGCGTCACGACTTCCTGAAAGAAGGTCGGCTCGGCTCTATTCGGCGCCGAACTAAAAATGTTTTAAAGGAAAAACAATTTTTTTTTTTTTTTTTTTTTTTTTAGTTTTATACATTTTAATGTAAAGCTTTTTTTTTTGGGGGGGGGGGGGGGGGGGAAATGACATTATTTTTAAAAATGTACAAATTAAAGCTACACAAATTGCAATTGAAAATGTTATTTTTAAAATTTTAATTTTTTTTTTTTTTTTTTAAATGTAATGAAATAAAAAATATTTTGTTGTATGCAGGGCCGGATTAACATGGGGGCTGATGGAGCTGCAGCTCCAGGCCCCTTCCTCAAGATATTCCCATTTGCCCCCCCCCCCAAAAAAGAGATTGGCTTCGAGGATCGTCGCTCGGCGACCTGGGGTCACAGAGACCCCGCATTTGGTGGGTATGTGGCCAAATATATGGGGCTGCTATCATTTACGATTCCGGAGATATGGGGCTGCTTGCGCCGCCTGTCAGAAGCCACACACAGAGCGGCCCGTTTAAATACAAGCTGACACACTCTACAGCAGCAGACTGAGAGGATGAGATCACAGGGCTTATAATAATTATTTGTATAATTATTATTTGTATATTACTTATGGTAATTAACCCCTTGTCACTCAGGCCAATTCTGAGGCCTCGTACAGATTTCTGTCTGATGGTTGTACACACCATCAGACAGAAATCCACGCGTACACAATACGCGGGGACGTGGCCGCGGCGACGTGCGTGGCCCTGGAAGTTCAAAGCTTCCACGCATGCGTCGAATCACTTCGACGCATGCGAGGGATGTCGGCCGATCGGACATGTACGGTGAGTCTGTACAGACGACCGAACATGTCCGACGGACAGGCTTCCAGCGGACATGTTTCTTAGTATGCTAAGAAACATTTGTCCGCTGCAAAACGGTCGGCTGGACAAATGTCCGCTGGAAACCTGTCCGGTCGGCCATACACACGACCGAACATGTCTGCTGAAACTGGTCCGCGGATCAGTTTCAGCAGACATGTTCGGTCATGTGTACAAGGCCTGACACTTCTCTCCTACATGTAAAAATCGTTTGTTTTTTTGCTAGAAAATTACTCGGAACCCTCAAACATTACATATTGTTTTAGCAGACACCCTATTGCAGTGATGGAGAACCTTGGCACCCCAGATGTAACCTGTAAAAAAAAAAGTAAAGAATCGCTTGGTATACAAAAAAAAAAAAAAAATTGTGCCAACTTTTTTTTTTTATAAATGAAAAAATAAAAATAAAAAAATGTTTGAAAATTTGCTGCGCAAATACCGTGTAACAAAGAGTTGCAAAGACCACCATTTTATTCAATAGGGCAGTGATGGTGAACCTTGGCACCCCAGATGTTTTGGAACTACATTTCCCATGATGCTCATGCACTCTGCAGTGTAGTTGAGTATCATGGGAAATGTAGTTCCAAAACATCTGGGGTGCCAAGGTTCACCATCACTGCCCTATTGAATAAAATGGTGGTCTTTGCAACTCTTTGTTACACGGTATTTGCGCAGCAAATTTTCAAACATATTTTTTTTTTTTTTTTTTTTGGAAAGCAACTGTTTCATTTATAAAAAAAAAAGTTGGCACAATTTTTTTTTTTTTGTATACCAAGCGATTCTTTACTTTTTTTTTTACAGGTTACATGTTTAGAGTTAGAGGAGGTCTAGTGCTAGAATTATTGTTCTCGCTCTAACGATTGCGGCATATGTAACCTGTGTGTATTTGGCTCTACCCAGCCACTGACTAATATTTCTCCCCAGCCTGTCCCCACACACCCTCTCACCTGCTGACCTGTGGATGGGGGAATCATTTTTGCAGTGTTATTGTGTTCTGCCTGTGAATACAATGATCAGTGTTGCTAGCTTCAGCTGGCAGCACTGAAAACCAGCTAGCCCATACATAGATCGACTATGGCTGGTCTCTGCTTAATTGGCGTAATTTCAATCCATGTATGGCGAGCTTAACCACTACGCAGTCCCTAAACATCCTTCCACAAACCTTTTACATTTTTCCTTTCCAGATTCCTTTATCCTCCTCACCTGTACATACTCTCCACACTACTCTCCTGTACATAGTGCCCACTGTCATACCCTCCACACTCCTCTCCTCTACATACTGCCCACTGTCATACTCTCCACACTCCTCTCCTGTACATACTGCTCACTTTCATACCCTCCACACTCCTCTCCTGTACATAGCGCATTTTGCCATACCCTCCACACTCCACTCCTGTACATAGTGCCCACTGTTAGACCCGCCTCCACATTGCTCTCCATTTGCACATAATTCCCAGTTTTATACCTACTCCTCCCCTACGCCTCTTACCCACAAAAACAGTTGTTTAAAATTTATACTGAATATCCTCAATGTTACCAGCTCTAGTATGGGCACACTTTTGTTAGTTCAAATAAAGGAAATCATCTCAGTCCTCATATTTGTTCTGCCCATTATTAGTACTCATTTCATTTTGTGATTTCTACTATGATGTATAGAGGAACATAGGGAAATATTTTTGAAATGTTGGCAACTATGCACTTAGGCACTGCCACCGGGTCAGTAGGGGGCCCCATGAGAGGCTCCTGGGATCCTATGATAAAGCGGTAGTAAACTTTGCTAACATTACTACTTTTTAGAGGTCCTGAGGAAGGTTATGCCACAATGTACAAGAATGGCCAGCATATTGGCACATTAGGGTGCACTTAAATTGTCAGACTGAGCCTTCCTGTGCTGTGCTGTGATCAATCTGGCTGGTCCTGGGCGCTTACATCTTCACCCGGTCTTCCTTCTGGGTTCTGTGCCTTTGCTCCCTTGCCTGGACTGCGTTAATGTCATTCCCACGTATGCTCATGCGCATCCTCTCTCATCCTCCCTCCCTTATCCTCGCTCTCTTTCTCATCCTCCCTCTCTTTAATTTATTTTGTTATAACAAAAAAATGTTTGCATATTTATTTATTAATAAAAGGCCCACCAAAATCCTCAGCACCAGGCCCACAATGTTCTTAATCTGGCCCTGGTTGTATGGTGAGGTGAATTCAGCTGACCAGATACTATCCCCAGGTTTACTGGTTGTGGGAGAGCAGAGATTGTAACACCCAAGTTTTTATTTAAAGACGCCAGTTTACTACGGCATTAAAACGTCTAAGTTCAGAAGGAATTCCCATAATACACTAAAATTGTTATGCATTCTGGTAGTTCTGTAATGTTTCTCATTCAGGAAAGTTGGCCTGGTTGCTATGAGGAATGTAGATACATTTCTACATTTTCTAATCTGTGGCAAATAAGGGATGTGTTTGATAATCTGTATTGAACATTAATGCCGGAACACACGATAATATTATCGGACGAATAATTGTCCGTTTTTTTTTTTTTTTTTGCATACTACCAAAGGTTACTAAAGTCACAAGTTCTCATACGACAGAATACAAATTAGATATTGAAGTAATGTATTTGTATTGCATTTTTGAATGACATCTGTACTGATTAAACTAAAATCTGGCGGCATATGGCAGAAAAAAAAAATCCTGCATGTCCGATCTGATATCGGATGAACGGTCATGATCGCCTCTGTACTAACGATCCGATGGCTTTGAAAGCAGTATTTTTCGTCGATTTTCTGATCGTGTGTGAGGCTTTTTTGTTCTGCTTTTAGATGCCCTTTTTCCTTAAGGAGAGAAGCAGCTTAACCACTTGCCGCCCGCCAATGACAGATTGACGTCGGCAAAGTGGTTGTAGAATCCTGACTGGATGTCATATGACGTCCTCAGGATTCTGAGCCGCTGCGCGCCCCCGGGGGCACGCATCACGGCGATCGTTGTTGCAGGGTGTCAGTCTGACACCCCGCAACACCGATCTCGGTAAAGAGTCTCTCACGGAGGCTCTTTACCACGTGATCAGCCGTGAACACGATGTAAACAGGAAGAGTTGTTGATGGCTCTTCCTCACTCGCGTCTGACAGACGCGAGTAGAGGAGAGCCGATCGGCGGCTCTCCTGACGGGGGGTTCGCGCTGATTGTTTATCAGCACAGCCCCCCCCTCGGATCGCCACACTGGACCACCAGGGAAGCCCACCCTGGACCAGGAAAGGGCAAAAAAAAAGTCTGGGAAAAAAAAAAAAGATGCCAATCCGTGCCCACAAATGGGCACTGACTGGCAACATTGGTAAATCAGTGCCGCCCCACAGTGTCCATCAGTGCCACCCCACAGTGTCCATCCATGCTCAGTGCCCACCTATCAGTGCCCATCTGTGCCACCCATCAGTGCCGCCTATGTGTGCCCATCAGTGCCGCCTATGTGTGCCCATCAGTGCCGCCTATGTGTGCCCATCAGTGCCGCCTATGTGTGCCCATCAGTGCCGCCTTCAGTCTTTTTTTTAGTTGTTGCGCAAAAAAAAAATCGCAGAGGTGATCAAATACCACCAAAAGAAAGCTCTATTTGTGGGAAAAAAAAGGATGCCAATTTTGTTTGGGTACAGTGTAGCATGACCGCACAATTGTCATTCAAAGTGTGACAGTGCTGAAAATTGGCGTGGGCAGGAAGGTGCGTAAGTGCCCTGTATGGAAGTGGTTAAAAACTGCAGTTAAAGCTGCATTTTTCACAAGTTTTAGGTGCGTTTTTAGTGTTAATGCATTCCATCGGCTAGAATATTTATATTGGGGATGTTTAATTTTTAGGATGAGTAATTTTAAAGAGTTATTTTAGGATTTATGTTGTGCTAGGTTGATGTCATTTTAAGGAGTGGATTTATAAATGAAAAAAAAAAAGTGATACACCAAGTAGACGTGCCATTACTTGGCTCTTATATTCATATAGTGCTCGTTGCCTGACTGTTTGATGGCCTTCGGTACTTTGAATGTGGGAACAAGTATGCGGATCAGAAGTTTTGCCTTCACTAGCTGTATGCGTGTTCTAGGCCAGTGACTCAGTCTTGCAATCAGAAACTGCTAGGCCATCCTCTGTATTTCTCTCAGTACAGTTTTATTTTAAAGTCCTTTGTGTTTCCTGACCCTGATTAGTAGGAGTAGTCTCTAAATCAAGTGCTGTCCTGCAAAAATCTTGGAAATACCATTACTGGTATGTAATGAAACACTTCCCCCTCAGTATAGTAGGAAGTATGGAATCAACACAGATTAACTTTACCTTGCTTTAAGAGGAAGTAAACCCTCGCGTCCAAACAAATAAAAAGACATCGGTACTCTGCAAAACAGCACAGCGCCCAATGATCTCATCCCCACCAAACTGCTGAAAGAATGTGCCGATATATTGGCACCAGCTATCACGCAGCTCATAAACCAATCATTCAAGGAGGGCATGGTGCCCACCCTGCTGAAAGAAGGTATAATAAAACCAATTCTAAAAAAAAACTTGACCCCAAAGATCCAAACAACCGGAGGCCCATAACAGGTCTAAATGTTTTCTCCAAGGTAATGGAGAAAAGTTGTACAACAGCTACAACATCATCTAGACTCCCATAAATTACTCGATCCGTTTCAATCAGGTTTCCATCCGGGTCACGGAACAGAAACGGCACTGCTCAAAATATGGGATGACGCTCTAGAGGCCGCAGACAAAGTAGAATCTTGTCTCCTGATACTGTTGGACCTAAGTGCGGCTTTTGACACTATAGACCATGGACTACTACTGACTCGGCTAGTTGAAGTAGCCAGAGTCGCGGAATGTGATTTACCCTGGTTCTCCTCCTTCTTGGAAAACCGATCACAAACAGTGAAACTGGGGTCTTTCACTTCTGAAAAACGCACAGTGTCATGCGGAGTCCCTCAGGGATCCCCTTTGTCGCCTGTTCTGTTCAATATCTATCTCCGCCCTCTTTTTGAAATCATCAGCAACCAGAAGCTACTTTACCACTCTTATGCTGATGACACGCAATTGTATTTTCGCATATGCAACAAAAAGGATCATTCTCTTAGACTAGAGAAATGCCTTATTTTGATAGAAAACTGGATGACAAAGAGTTATCTTAAACTCAACGGTTCGAAAACAGAACTTCTCCTGTTTCACGCCAACCAAAAAAATCATCCTGCGACAACATGGACACCCCCGCCCATTCTGGGTAAAACTATCACCCCTAGCACCAAAGTCAAAAGTCTCAGTCATTTTCGACACCAACATGACAATGGATGCACAAATAGGGTCAGTAGTCAGCGGATCGCATCATCTGCTGCGCCTACTAAGCAGACTCACCCCATTTATCCCGAAAGAGAACATTGCAGTTGTGGTGGGAACAATCATCAATTCCAGACTTGACTATGCAAATGCCCTCTATCTCGGACTCCCCAAATACCAAATCACTCGTCTGCAAGTCGTTCAAAATACGACCGCTCGACTTGTGACCGGCAAAAAAACATGGGAATCGTTCTCACCTTCACTGAGAGCCCTTCATTGGTTGCCAGTAAAAGACAGAATCACTTTCAAGGCACTCTGCCTAATGCATAAGTGTATTCAAGGTAACGCCCCCCAATATCTATGCAAAAAGAGAAAAGCCCACAACCCCAATCGCACTCGGCGATTCTCCAATCAAAACCTACTCCAGATACCCAAAGCCAGATACAAGTCCAAAGGAGATCGAAGATTTGCAGTCCAGGGACCTCGACTGTGGAACGCTCAACCAACCAGCATCCGATTGGAGTTGGACCACTTGGCCTTCAGGAGAAGGATTAAAACCCATCTCTTCTGAGGTCAAAGCGTCTTTACCCATGAAATGGATACAGCGCCCAGAGGCGATTCGGTTCGCATGTGTTGCGCTATATACATTTTTCACTCACTCACAACCTGCAAGACAAAGGCATAATGAGCTCTTATGCATAGCATACTAGCTCATTATGAATTACTTGAGATCGAAGCCCCCGCAGCGCCCCTTGTTTCCTCCTTCGATGCCGCCATGATACCCAGAGTGACTTCCGGGTATCGCTACTCCGGCACTGTGACTGGCCGGAGCAGCGATGACGTCGCGCATGCTCGAGGGAGCCACCACTATTGGCATAATGCCACTAGTAGCGGCACGCTCAGTGCGCCTAATGTCTATGGCGCAGGCGCTGTAGACATCGGTGCCGATCTTTTTTGCAAATATATCCTAAACTTTTTAGGTTTGGGAGATATTTCTTGCACCTACAGGTAAGCCGTAATCTAGGCTTACCTGTAGGGTAAAGTGGCTGTAAAGGGTTTATAACCACTTTAATACTGTACTATATAATTTCCTAATGCTTGGCATATCTTCTCAGAATATCGTACGAAAAAATACTGCTTTTGGAGGAATCATATGATAATCTGATAGTTGGTACACAGCTTTCGAGGGCAGATGTGAAATTATCCAATGAACTGAAGGGGCAAACGCAAATATTTTTTCTCTTATGCCGCGTACACACGGAAAAGTTTGATGTGATCTTTTGGTCGGAAATTCCGTGTGTGCCTCATCAGACTTTCTGTCAGAATTTCCGACAGCAAAAATTTGAGAGCTGGTTCTCAAATTTTCCGATGGGAAAAGTTCTTGTTGGAAATTCCGATAGTCTGTAGGCATTTCCTGACTCGCAAAAAAACATGCATGCCCAGAATCAATTGGACGCATGGTCGGATTCATTGAACTTAAATTTTCTCTGCTCATTGTAATGTTGTACGTCGCCACGTTCTTGAGGGTCGGAATTTTGTGTAACCGTGTGTATGCAAAACAAGTTTGAGACAAAATTCCGTCGGGGGGGGGGGGGAAAAAATCCTTGTCGGAATTTATGATCGTGTGTGTGTACGGCATTACGATACCAGAATCTATGATTTTCGTTTGAATCCGTACAATTTGTGTCCGAGGGGGTAAAAAAAAAAACAGAAGACCAAGACCACGCATGTTCAGAAATGACAAAATACACTTTATATCACTTCAGTCTTATTGTGTCTGCATTAATTTAGTAACCACTTAATTTTTATATGACTATAACTTTATCATTTTGTCCAATATTCTCGCACACTATAAGCTTAAGTGTGCTTCCATGCTGCTGCATTTTCTATGTATGTATGTATGTATAGTGGTTGTTGCAATATTTTATGTTGCACTGTATTTGAGCAGGGGTCTTTCAAATGCAATTTTTTTAAAACAAAAATTACTTTTTAATGAATAAATATAACCAGTAAAGTGGGCCCAATTTTTATTTATTTTTTTTGTACAATTTGAAAGATTTTACGCTGCGAGAATCGCAATCTTTATTCCAAACAAAAAAATCGTGATTCTCAATTTGGCCAGAATCGTACAGCTCTAGTGTTTTTTAGTAAATCGGCCCCACTGTATCATTTTGGTTCTTTTAGATCAAAGGGATGAACTTCGGTCTGTAAATGAGGTCAGTTTAACCACTTAAAGACTAAACCTTTTTCTGACATTTGTTGCTCACAAGTTAAAATCTGTATTTTTGCTATAAAGGTACTTAAAACCCCCAAATCTATTAATATATATTTTTAGCAAAGACCCTAAAGAATAAAATGGCAATGTTTTTATGTCTCGCTGTATTTGCGCAGTGGTCTTTCAAAAGCATTTTTTTCGGGGAAAAAATACACTTCAATTAATTAAATCAGGCATGTCCAAAGTCCGGCCCGCGGGCCAAATGCGGCCCCCCTGTTGATTTAATATGGCCCCCCTGGGGATCTGGATATCTATATTGTTTGTGGCCCCCAGGGCCCTTATATTTATCGGCGCTGCCTTGGAGGGTACAGGGAGGGGGCAGGACGAGCGCCGTCAGATTACATCAAGAGAATCTCCTGTTTACTCAGCAGCGTCTGTATTGGAAGTCCTGTCTCCTGGGATGCCATTGGACAACTGTTCTGTTTATCATAGGAGGTGGGACTTTGTATTAAAGAGGCCACAGAGTAAACAAGAGATTCTCCTGTTTGTAATCTGTTGGCACTTGTCCCGCCCCCTCCCTCTGCCCTCTGAGGCTGCAGATGGGCATCGATCAGGCTGCACTGATGGCAATGGTAAGGCTGCATTTATGGCACATGCGAGGCTGCATTGGTGGCAATGTTATGGCTGCATTCATGGCAATTGTACGGCTGCATTCATGGCAATGGTACGGCTGCATTCATGGCAATGGTACGGCTGCATTCATGGCAATGGTATGGCTGCATTCAGTGCAATGGTATGGCTGCACTCAGGACAATGGTGAGACTGCACTCAGGGCATTGGTGAGGCTGCACTCAGGGCATTGGTGAGGCTGCACTCAGGGCAATGGTGAGGCTGCATTCAGGGCAATGGTGAGGCTGCATTCAGGGCAATGGTGAGGCTGCATTCATGGCAATGCTAAGCCTGTGCGTGTTATACGCCGATAAATACGGTATATCCAAATAACACGCCCAAGCTCATCCTTAGTCCTGAGCAGCGCTCTGGGATTCGTTGGGGCCACAAAAGAAATATATACAGTTTATCCGAATAACACACCCAAGCTCATCTCTTCACCACACACAGCCACAAAGGCAAGAGAATTCTTGTTGGGCAGTGTATTATTGCTCAGACGAACACACCTAGACCGAATTTTAATGGTTCAAAGAATGTCAGGCAAAATAGTCGGCCCTCACGCATGTTCACTTCATCAAATCTGGCCCTCTTTGAAAAAAGTTTGGACACCCCTGAATTAAATGTACAACATGAACGATTTTACGCTGAGTATCGTGATAGAATCGTGATCTCTATTCAAAGCAAAAAAATGTGATTCTCATTTTACCCAGAATTGTGCAGCTCTACTGAAAAGTGAGGCGTGCATTTTGTATTTTAGCCCCCTTTACTCTGATACCCCTGGAACCAATTTGCCTTCAGAAGTCGCCTAATGAGTAAGTAGAGTCCACCTGTGCGTAATTTTAATCTTCGTATAAATACAGCTGTCTGTAAAGCCCTCAGAGGTTTTTTAGAGAACCTTCATGAACAAACGGCATCATGAAGACCAAGGGAACACACCAGACAGGTCAGGGATAAAGTTGTGGAGAAATTTTAAAGCCAGGGTTAGGCTATTTAAAAAAAATATATGATGAGATCAAAATTCAACTTTTTTTTGTCCCAAAATAAAACCAACACTGCACATCACCCTGAACACACCTTCCCCACTGTAAAGCACAGTGGTGGCAGCATTGTGTTGTGGGGATGCTTTTCTTCAGCAGGGATGGGAAGCTGGTCAGATTTGATGGGGAAAATGCATGAAGCCAAATACAGGGCAATCTTAGAAGAAAACTTAGATTCTGCAAAAGACTTAAGACTGGGGCGGAGGTTAACATTCCAGCAGGACATTGACCCTAAACATACAGCCAGAACTACAATGGAATGGTTTAGATCAGGGGTCGACAATATCCGGGCGCCAGGTCGCAATTGCAACAAGAAATTGTGACCTGGCGCCAGCCGTTAATTGAGGCCGCGGCTTTGCGGCCTATAAGGCCGCGAAGCCGCGGCCTCAATTACCGCCCGCTGCGATCGCACGGAGGCACAGGATCCTGTGTCTCCGTGCGCCCCCACCTCCCCGCCGCGTAATTGAGGCCGCAGCCTTGTGAAGTCCCACCTCTTCCTTCTGTGAGCTGGTGTCATCTGGTGGTGGCCGTTGGCATTACAAGTTAAACAGCCATTCAAATTTTTCACTATTTTCACTGCCATCATCCTTCCCTCTAATTAGAACCCCCAAGCATTATATATATTTTTTATTCTAACACCCTAGAGAATAAAATGGCGATCGTTGCAATACTCTCTGTCACGCTGTATTTGCGCAGCGGTCTTGCAAGAGCACTTTTTTGGGAAAAAATTACACTTTTTATAAAAAAAATAAGATAACAGTAAAGTTATCCCAATTTTTTTTTTATATTGTGAAAGATAATGTTACGACGAGTAAATTGATACCCAACATGTCACACTTCAAAATTTCGTCCGTTTGTGGAATGCCGACAAACTTTTACCCTTTTAAAATCTCCATAGGCGACTTTTAAAAAAATCTACAGGTTGCACGTTTCGAGTTACAGAGGAGGTCTAGGGCTAGAATTATTGCTCTCGCTCAAACGATCGCGGCGATACCTCACATGTGTGGTTTGAATACCATTTACATATGAGGGCGCTACTCACGTATGCGTTCGCTTTTGCGCGCAAGCTCGTCGGGACGGGGCGTGTTTTCTGGCTCCTAACTTTTTTAGCTGGCTTCTAGATTCCAAACAAATTTGTCAAACCCTGGTTTAGATCAAAGCATATTCATGTATTAGAATGGCCCAGTGAAAGTCCAGACCTAAATTCAATTTAAAATCTGTGGCAAGACTTAAATTGCTGTGCACGGATGCTTTTCCTTCATTTTTTTTTTTTTTTTTCATATTCTTTATTTGTATATAAAGGATACATCTGCCAATACATTGTACACCTTCCATTGTATTTCTATACATGGTACATTTCTCATCCCATTTCTTTATTTAGTCCTATTTTTAAACATATCTCACATCAACTCTTCATTGTCATTACTTTGCCATCCATCTATTCCTATATGTGTACTTCCATAGACAGCGTATGGTGCCCCTCGTTCTCTTAAGTATCCTTATCTTTTATCTCGCAGCCTTTCTCATCTTTCCCTTTTGATCTTTATATTCCCCCAGCTACTCCCCTCCCAAAACAACCCCACAAAAAAAAAGGAACATTTCCCTTTCTCTATTCCCTTTTTTTCCCCTCCCGTCTCTTGGGGAAGGAAAGGACCAACTACCCCTCTCTTCTCCCACCTCCTCCCTCCGATCCCCTCTCCCGGTGGAGGTTTAGGAATGTTGACCTCTCAATTGTTTCTCGTACCTCGAGCGGACTTACTCCCCTACTGTGTTTCCCATTAGCCTCATCCCTTCTTCTGACTGGACAAATATATTCCATGTTGACCAAACTTTGGTATATTGCTTGTTTCTGTCTTGGGCCGAAAATTCCAAATCCTCTTAGGCCCCCACATTTCTGACCCTGTTAAGCCATTCAGCAATTGTTGGAGGCCTGGAGCTTTTCCCATTTTTTGCTATGCACGATTTAGCCTCATTGACCAGGTGGCATAACACCAAATTTTTGTATGTCTGTGTTGGTACTTGCGAGAGATGCAACAGGAAAAACCCCCGGTTCATCCGGCACTGGATATGTCACCCATTTTTTGGGTTACCCAACCCCCCCCCCCCCCTGTTGAAGTCTCCGAAAGGCCCCTACTTCCATCCCCAGTCCAAAACTTGGATTACCCAATACAGAGTATAATGGAGAGTACCTTGACAAATATTTAGGATTCTGGCAGATTTTAGCGCTCATAGGCAATGTTGATTCTATAAGGGGATGTCTTTTAAGGGAGTCCGGTAACTTTACGTAGCACCAAGGTGCCCTACCCAATGGTACCTGACTGATCTCTTACTCCAATTCTATCCATAATTTGAATTCCTTATTTCTACACCAATCTATGACTTTTCTCAGATGGACTGCTTGATGGTATTTGGACACATCTGGGACTGCTAAGCCCCCATAGCATTTGGGAAGGGTCATTTGGTTTCTGTTTATCCTTGGTCATCTGTTGGCCCATATGAATTTGGTAAATAGCGTGTTTACTTGCCTGAAGTAGGCCCCTGAAATTCCTATTTGTATGGCTTGAAATAAATACAAACATTTTGGCAAGATGTTCATTTTGATGGTATCACAACGGCCAAACCATGAATGAAATCCATGTTGCCATTTGTCCAGTAGGGAGCTGACTACTTTATATAACTGGGTAAAATTTACAGAAAAGACCTTCTCTAATCTTGATGGTATGTTTATCCCTAAATATTTTAATGCCGTCCTTACCCATTTAAAATTAAAGTTTGGTTGTATGTTTTGCTGCGCTACTGACGAAAGGGCCACCTCTTCTGATTTTGCATAATTAATTTTTAGGTTTGCTAATGTCCCATATCCTATCTCCATCATCAGGTTTGGCAGTGACACACGAGGGCAAGATAAAGAGAACAGATCATCTGCATAAGCAGAGATTTTATAATTCCGGTCCCCCATTTGAAGTCCCTGGATAGCTGGGTTTTGCCGTTTCCTATTTAATAGGGGTTCTAGAGAGAGGGCAAACGACTTTGGGGAGAGTGGGCATCCCCGGCGTGCTTCATTTGAAATTTTAAACGTTTCCGAGTAAATACCGGTTACTTTTACTGCCGCCTGGGGTGATGCATAAACCCCCGCTATCCAACTCTGCATATGTTTTCCCATTTGCCTCAATACTTGGAACATAAAGCACCAACTAACCCTGTCAAACGATTTTTCCGCGTCGGTGGTCAGAAAAATACAAGGCATTTTTGTTGTGTTGGCATAATGTACCAGGTTGAGGACCTTTACGGTATTATCCCTAGCCTCTTGGGTAGGGATTAATCCAACCTGGTCTCGCTGTACCATTTTGATTTAGCAGAGGCGGGGGGGCAAGCAATTTAGTAAAACGTTTTTTAGATCTCCGCTGGGTCTTTCCCTTCTTTGGAATGACTGAAATGTGTGCCATAAGTGCATCCGGCGGCAGTGCGGGAGCCCGGCCAATATCATTTAAGGCCTTTGTCATATATACCCCTAACATTGGGAAGAAATTTTTGTAGCATTGGATAGTGAATCCATCCGGTCCCGGTGCCTTCCCTTGTTTAACTGTCTTCATCACTGTCTCTAGTTCCTCCACTGTTTTAGGTATTTCTAGTTTTGTTGCGATCTGGCGAGGACAACCTAGGCAGGTGGGCTGAAAGGAAATATTCTTCCATGGTAACCTGAGGCACCTGAGTTGGGGTTAGATTATAAAGGGAAGAGTAATAATCTCAATCTCTGAGCTATATCTTTAGAGTGAAATTAAATTTCCGTTTTCCCACTTTATATGGGGGGATATATACTGTCTTCCCTTTCTTTCTAAGTTTCCCTGCCAGAATTTTACTACACTTTTCCCCTAATTCATAGGTTACGGATGCTTTCCATTCAATCTGACAGAGCATGAGCTAATTTGCAAAGAATGGCCAAAAATGTCACTCTAGATGTGCAAAGCTGGTAGAGACATCCCCAAAAAACTTGCAGCTGTAATTGCAGCGAAAGGTAGTTCTACAAAGTATTGACTCAGGGGGGCTGAATGCAAATGCACCACACTTTTCAGATATTTGTAACAAAAAAATTGAAAACCATTTATCATTTTCCTACCACCTCACAAATATGTGTCACTTTTTGTGTTGGTCTATCACATAAAATCCCAATTAAATTAATGTTTTTAGTTGTAACATGGAAAATTTTCCAGGGGTATGAATACTTTTTCTTAGCACTGTAGAACACGTTCTTCTAAAGAGATGCAGCTTTCCTCTATAGAACACAAGGTGCATCAGCTGATTAATAATGAACCAGACTACAGCAAAAGTAGGAATGTGCTACAAAGATTAGAATCCCTGCAATCTACATGTATGCACACACTAAAAAAACTGGCATTTCATTTTCGGATTGCTGCCTGAAAGTCTAGTTGCGTTTCAGTGAGCAGGCACTGGTTTTTCCAAATAGCTGCTGAACAGAACAACACACTGATATGTGCGGCTGTCCATGCTGTTGGCATTGACTCGATATTTCAGCATTCATGATCACATACCATGGCAGAAAATTTTGCGTGTTACTATTAAAATGAACAATGTTCTGTTAAATATAGTACAATGATTTCTTTGTATTGAGATGGAAAGAAGTCACCTGGAAACTAGCTAGAATTGCCTTTAGATATTTCTCTATGTAAAGAGAAATGGGGTGGGATTCCCTACATAGTCATTGAAAAATCAGCCTGGACGTTATCGGCTCTTTAGAATTCAAATACAGGTGCGTTTTTTTTTATTTTTATAAACTTTATATCTATATTGCATTAAAAATATCTTGTTTCTTTTAACTAGCTCATTTTAATGTCTGCTTTGTAGTAGAGTGACCTAATAAATGACTGTCATGGCATGCTACACTACACATCGCCATAAATGTCATGTCGGACACAGTCATCTTTTATTTTGTGTGGAGAGTTCACAGGTTGCATTACCTTGCTGGTTAGGATGTTTATTTAAAGTAGATAGTGTTTAGTGCCGTCTCATGATATCTGAAAAGTACCCTGTTCATGTTTCAAAGCATTCTTGTGTCCAAGTACATGACTAGTAGGCTATAAAAGATGATCTCACTACTTAATTGTGAAACTTATAATTATTAAAGCATTCCCTCATCACCTTTCTGTATTTTCATCCTGTTTTTTTAATGCACTGGTGGTAGTTTTTTTTTTTTTGTGTGTGAATTCATTCTCCTTCCCTATATGATTCTGCAAATTTCGGACGTTTTAGTTACAGTTCTGTGACATACTGCAGCAAATTGCTGGAGCAAATCTGTGTTCGGTATCTATTTACTTGGCACAATACCATTCAATTATTTATTTGTCCCTGAAGCTGTGTTTGATGAATAGTTGCACACATATCGCAGCTGTCACCATTTTCTACTCCTGGGTCTCTGCCTTCAGAAAATAGAATTCTAGGGGGGGGGGGGGGGGGGGGGGGCATTTAAAGTCATTTTCTAGAAAAAAAAAGAAAAATGCAGATTCTAATATGTACAAAATAAAAAAATAATACAATTTCCCTGTTGGGATAGGCACTATGATTTCCCCTTTCTTTGCATCATATGTTCTGAGTTTTTTGTGTGTAAAGCTTTTAAGTGTGAGGAACATTGGACTGGCTTAAAGCAGTAGTAAACCCCCTGCAGGGATCTGTCACAATGTGCTAGTATGCACTGTGGTTTACTACTGCTTTTATGTCAGACTTGCCTTAAAACTGATTCCTCCCGCAACGACCTGGCACTGCTGACAGGGAATCCATCTTCAGTTGGCCGCCTTTTGTGGGTTCACTGGCTCCAGCCATTTGAATGGCCAATAAATGGGCTTTATTGTAAGCTTACCTGTAAATGCAAAACAAGAAAGGGAGTTAACTACCGCTTTAAAGAGGAAGTAAAATCTTTACTGCCTTTTAACCTACAGGTAAGCCTATGATATGGCTTACCTATAGGTAGTGTAAAAGATATTTACATTACTGGCGCATGCGCTCTGAAGCATTGGCCACCCATGCTGTTTCTTCCGAACCCTGTGCTGTGAACAGCGGGAGTGACGTCGTCATGGCTCTGGCCAGTCAGAGCCGGAAGCAAGATAAGTGAAGATGGAAGCTGCTGTTGCGCTGACATTGCGGTGCTGAAATGGTCTTGTTTTAAGGCAAGTTTCACATAATGTGCTAGTATGCACGCATACTAGCACATTATGACTTTACCTACTTTAACTGCTTTAAAAAGCACAAGGCGCTGCAGCTATCAAACACCAGCCAATGGCTGGGCTGCTTAAGAACGGGGGCAGGGCCAAATAGCCGTAGCGCCCGCCCAGATCCCATCCCATTGGCTGGTGTTTGCCGCCCACCCCTGACATCACCCCTGAATTCTTATCTCGCTCTCTCGCTCCCAGTGGAGTGTGGGGAAGGGAGGAGTGCAGTCAGTAAAAGGCCAAATATCAGTCGACCTCTACTAAAGCTCCTTTTTAATGACGTAGATATAAATACTTTGCACATGACCAGATCACAGGTAAACTTTAGAAAACTGTATACAGTGCAAACAACCCATTTGACACGTCTTGGAATGTACTTTACATTGTACATAGTCAGTAATAGAGGTGGATAAACGTGTATTGATACATGGTATTGCATGCATTGACACATGTTTTCATTTATTTGAATTAAATTGGAAATTGCATCTGGCAGAAAAATACTAATGTGGTTAAGACTTTTTACACATTTTTGTAGTTAATCCAATACGTCTATTATACAGTACAAACAAATGGCCACTGCCCCACCTATAACTGGCCTTTGCAGCAAGGAGCACATGGAAGGGTGAGGCATGTAAAAAAAAAACAAAGAAAATTCCCAGCTCAACTTACCAACCAGCCTGCAACCAACCAAATTATCCTAACAATATGCGTTGAAAACAGGGGTTTAGTTTGTACTCATTTTTAAATGCCTGCATAAGCTGCAGAGTCACTTGACTGCACCCCATTGTTTGCAGTCCTAACTCAAAATCTTGAGAGCCTCCATAGTCAAAGCTTTAAAAATGGATAAGTAGAGTGAGTGTTTGCCTAGATGGACCCCTCCCCTCCTTAAAGGCACAGGGGTGCGCTTGCCATCCAGTATATAGCACCATATCAGCAAAAGTGTCCAGTGCATCTCCTCACTAATTTTACATCTATTTATCGATAAGAACTGTTTTTTGCTTGAAAAATCCCTATGATTGCAGGGTATAGCAAAGAGCCTGAATATAGCCTTCTGTTACATGTGATTATTTTTTTTAATGTGTGCATATTATATAAAATGTGACTTAATAGTTGAATTTATATGGCTCCTCCATGATTTTTTTTTTTTTTTTTTTTAGATTTTCACTTTTAGAATGAGACAGTCCCAGTAAACAGTGGAAATGCCATGGATCTATATTGCACCAATCCATTGCAAGTTTAGCTTAATTATAAGATGTGTTTAACCAGTTAAGGACTGCCGCATGACTAAATACGTCGGCAGAATGGCACGGCTGGGCATTTGGACGTACAGGTACGTCCCCTTTAAGAAGCCCAGTCGTGGGTCGTGAGCGTGCTCGCGACCCGGTCCTGTGCTCCGTAACCGCGGGACCCGATCGCTGCCGGTGTCCCCCGATCGGATCCCAGAGCTGAACGGGGAGAGGTAAGTGTAAACAAACCTCTCCCCGTGCTTCCTAGTGAGCCTGTCACTGATCGTCTGTTCCCTCCTCATAGGGAACGACTGTCGGTGACGTTACAAGCCCAGCCACGCCCCCTACAGTAAGAAACGCACATTAGGGAACACTTAACCCCTTCACTGCCAGTGTCATTTTCACAGTAATCGGTGCATTTTTATAGCTCTGTTTGACACTATTTTGAGACCATTGTCATTTTTACAGCAAACGTGTCCAATGTGTCTGCCACAAAGTCGCAGTCACGATAAAAATTGCCGATCGCCGCCATTACTAGTAAAAAAATTAATTACTAATAAAAATGCCATAAAACTATCCCCTATTTTGTAGACGCTATAACTTTTGCACAAACCAATCAATAAACGCTTATTACGATTTTTTTTTCAAAAATATGTAGAATACGTATTGGCCTAAACTGAGGAAATGTTTTTTTTTTAATATATATTTTTGGGGGATATTTTTATTAGCAAAAAGTAAAACATTTTTTTTTCAAAATTATCGCTCTATTTTTGTTTATAGCGCACAAAATAAAAACCGCATAGGTGATCAAATACCACCAAAAGAAAGCTCCATTTGTGGGGAAAAATACGTCGATTTTGTTTGGGAGCCACATCGCACGACCGCGCAATTGTCAGTTAAAGCGACGCAGTGCCGAATCGTAAAAAGGGGCCTGGTCCTTTTTTTAGCTGCATAATGGTCCGGGTCTTAAGTGGTTAAAGAGAGGGTGGAAGAGCTTGCCTCAAGATCACAGTATGAGACAGCAGAGTAAAGAGTGTGATTTGCTAGAGTAGAAATCTTTTTCTAGAATTTGGCGCTGCATTCGCAATACACACATTCCCTCAATGTTGGCTTTCTTCAGTCCGGAATGGTAGAAAACCTTTATACATAAGCAGCAACGTTTAATTGAGTTTTTAAAGTTTCTACAGTGTTTGAAAAACATTCTTCTAATTTCTGTAACCAATTGGGCTGTGTGGCATTCTTTTCTTCCATAGATCATTTTAGGGATGCTGTGTGGTTCAGTGCTTTTACAGACCCCTTTAGGAATGTGTCACTGTGGAACCTGTGTGCTTTGAAACTTTGCACTTTGTGGAATTTTAATTTAAAATTTTGATGCCCCAATTGGGAAATGACTTAACGTGGATGTAAACCTTCAGATATACCCAGTGAAGTGAACAGCCTCAGATAAAACCGAGATTAAACAAATCCTCCTACATAAGTTTTACATGTATATCTGCTGTCTTCAGCTTTGTATATTGTTTAGAAAGTGCATGTGCTGTTAGAATTTTCTCTCCCTGTTCCAGCAGGTGGACGGGAGTCTTGCCATACACTCTGAGACAGCTGATTGGAGGGAAGGCACCACCTCCCTCCACATAGGCAGAGCTGTGAATTGATCAGATGCCTGCTATCTATTTATAGCACCCAGCCTGACACAAATTTCAAGTGTCAGAACTTGTCTGGAGTCATACTGATAATAGAAGAACAGCACAGGAGACTTTTCCTGAGATTGGGATTTGCCTTTTATTTAATGCCAATGTCTCCTATGGTATGTAGGTAGGATAAACTACAATGGCTATTTGAGCTGGCATTGTGAAACGCAGATCAGTTTTTAAGACCATAGAGATTTGTTAGTCGGTGGCAGACATGATTATGACAAGCCTGTACTTCAATAAAACCACCTATCACAATTATCACTGGCGATATTATTTATTTTTTTCTATAAAAAAAAAAAAAAAAAATTTAGCAAGCAATATTTTTGGTAGCACCAGTGAAACTAAACAAAGATTGGTTTATAATATTTGGGCAGTTGGCTCCCTAGTGCAATGCCCCTGCTTATATTTTATTTGCTTGTGAAAAATGAGTTGGTGTGCAGGTCCAAGTGTTTTTTGGAAAATATTTGCTTATCTGCTTGTTAGAAATATTTTCCTTTTCCACTTTGATAGAGACAACCTTTTTTTTATGTTTTTTAATTTTTTTTTTTTTTTTTTTTAGACCAATTCTTGTTTCACTATAGTAATGTTTTTGCTTATTGATTTTCAGAAACTATTAAGCGTTATTGTATGTGTCCTTCCTTTTTGGAAGATTAAAAAGCAGTTTAGTTAATATTCAATAAACAAAATTTAACAAGAAAAAGCAGTTTACTTATTCTTTTTTTTATGTGTTTTTAAGGATTTGGAATTTCATGGAGTTATGAGATTTTACTTTCAAGACAAAGCTGCAGGAAATTTTGCAACAAAATGCATCAGAGTCTCAAGTACAGCCACAACACAGGATGTCATAGAAACTCTGGCTGAAAAGTTCCGTCCAGATATGAGGATGTTGTCGTCTCCTCGATATTCTTTATATGAGGTTCATGTGAGCGGAGGTCAGTTTATTACAGAATTCTTTTTTCTTCTTGATGGTTTTTATATCTTTGCATAAAATATCACATTTTGGTCACAACTTCAAGTATGGGTGGAAAAAACGGATCACACTTTGTTGTGTGTTTGTTTTTTTTTTTTGTTTTTTTTTAATATAAGAGACAACTTCATAGTATCTACAAAAGTGTTTTCCAGTCGGACCATACATTCAGCATATACATTACACTGTTCATCTTTTATTTATAGAATGGTCAAAGACAGGAAATTCCCTGTTGCACACATTACATCCTGTCCCTGGTTTGGGAACGTAGGAGGAGATTTTGGCTTCACAGGGATATCCTGAATTGGGATTCCCTAATAACCTGCCACTATAAGCCATGTATCCTCTAAGATTCAGTTTATTGCTGATATATAGTTGATTTTGCAGGCTGTGATAATTTAAAGCATTTGTAAGCAAAGTTAAAAAAAAATTCTAAATGACCCATGCCATTCCAGCTCAATAGTACCTGTGCACAAAAGCTGTTTGATTTTTTTTTTTTTTTTTTTTTTTTTATATATTGCTTTAAGTCACGGCTCTCTAGAAATCCCAAGACAGCAGTTGTGAAAAGTCTGTATACTAGTCAACTTTACATTCATGAGACTGATCTGCAGAGCCTGGGTACCGAAGCCATACCTAGATACAACATCATCCCTTTTTTCCTGATTGGCTAGAAATATTTCTGTTGAAGAAAAAAAACAAATCCCCCCCCTGATTGTATCTACATGTTGCACTGCCCAAAATTAATTCACTCTGATTAGGAATCGAGTTCTACCTTGAATACAGGAGTGCTAGCTAAATCATATTAAAGTAAAAGCAGTGGGCTTTCCGAGATTGGTGTCTGCTGTAGAGCATTAGCAGTTTGCCTATTGATTTAATGTGTTCTCTAATTTTCCCCCTTTTTATTTTTTTAACTTGTATTCTAATATTTTGAAGAAGAAAGAAGACTTGATGTTGATGAAAAGCCTCTAGTGGTTCAGCTCAACTGGAACAAAGATGACCGGGAAGGACGGTTTGTGCTCAAGAATGAAAATGACATTCAGCCACCGAAGGTACGAATCTTTAATGGAACTTTTTTGATTGCTAGACATTTTAAATATCCTACTATTCTATAGATGTGGATTTCAGGCAGCATTACTTGTGCTGGTTTCTTTTTCCAGTGCACTTCATGCAATCATGCTGAGTGTGGAAAAAATATTCAAATGTTAGATAACTAATTTGCACAACTACCTCGTCTGAAAAGCATGGACTGTTTGTTATGAAGAAAACACTGATGTCACAGAGCTGGTCAGGGAGCCCGACTTTAATGTCGGCTTTAACCCAATTGCTTGACGAGCAGCTGGCTTAGCCTCTCGGCTCACCGCTGAGAGCCTGAGTTAGACAACTTCCGATCCGACTTTGCCCTACGACTTCATGTCAGACTTCCATGCGATTTCAATGAACGGGATCTGACTTTGATTCAACCATACCAGGCCCTTTGAGTTTGATATGAATCCTGAGGGGGTCCCCCCCCCAAAATCCATACCAGACCCTTATCCGAGTACGCAGGTCAGGAAAGGGGGGGGGGCTAGTGAGCACCTCCTGGACAATACCAGACCACATGCCCTCAACATGGTGGGGGGGCTCTGCCAAAATCTTGACGACTTTGGGCAGTGGTTGTGGGGTCTGCGGGGAAGGGGCTTATCAGAAACTTGAAGCCCCCTTTTAATAAGCGGGGCACCTGCCCCCCTATATAAAAAGGTGAAATGTACCCCATACTCATTCACTCAATCACCAAAAAAAGTGTCAAAAATAAATAAATGTACACCGGTTTTTGACCAAGCCATTTATTAAAACTGAAGAATGTCCCCCGTTATAGCTCCAACATGTCTTTTTACTCTGCTTCTTCTCCCTTCGGTGATGCCTTCTTCCTCTGGTGATGTCATCCGGAGACCCCACCCCTTGTGATGTCACTGCCCAGGACATGAGATGAGGGGGGAAGACCTCAGCGGAGGGAGAAGACCTCACCAAAGAAAGAAGACACATTAGAGAAGGGATATGCAATTAGCGGACCTCCAGCTGTTGCAGAACTACAACCCCCATGAGGCATAGCAAGACTGACAGCCACAAGCATGACATCCAGATGCAGAGGCATGTAGTTTCGCCACAGCTGAAGGTCCGCTAATTGCATATCTCTGCATTAGAACTATGATGGTGGACATTCTTTATTTTTGGCACTTTGTGTGACTGAGTCAGGGTACAATGTACCCATACTCCTTCACATAGAGGAGGGGGTGGGATCTAGGGGCTCCCTTGTTAAAGGGGGGCTTCCAGATTCCGATAAGCCCCCTGCCCTGACTCCCTCAACCACCGCCTCTGTGGTGGGGGGCACAGACTGAAGGGTCTAGTATGGGTGGACCCCATTTTTTTTTATTTTGGCGTGGCTTTCACCCTCAAGATGCATACCAGACTGAAAGGACCTGGTATGGAAATGGGTGGGGAACCCCACACAATTTATTTTTGTTTTTAAATTTTGATGTGGGGTTGCTCCTCAGAGCATAAGTCACATGTCAGAGAGAACCATTGATTTAGACAAACTAGTTTCTCTCCATGACCTCTTTATTGCTAACTCATTTAATCTACTCACCATTACCGAAACCTGGCTTCATGAATCCGACACTGCATCTTCTGCTGCCATATCCCACGGTGGTCTTCTTTGGACTCGCTCCCTGTGACCCAGTGGATGCAAAGGAGGAGGTGTTGTGATCCTTTTAGCCCCACATAGCACCTTCCAGCCCCACATAGCACCTTCCAGGTACTTCACCCACCTCCCTCTCTGTCCTCATTTGCGGTGCGATTCGTCTCTTCTTCCCAGTTTCTCTAAGGATAGCTGTGATCTACCGGGCCAGTATCAACCTTTCTTGATGACTTCTCTGCCTTGCTATCCTACTTTCTCTCTTCTGAAACTCCCCCACTATCATTCTCGAGGACTTCAGCATCCCTACTAATACTAACACTCCTGCCACTCCTCTACACTCTCTAACTTACACTTTCAATCTCTTCCTCTCTTCTGGCATCTTCCCCCAACTCTCTAAAACATGCACTTGTTAGCCCTATACTTAAAAAGCCCTCGCTGGACCCATTAAATCTTAACACTTTTTTATCCTTGGCTTCATGCTCATTTTGTCTCATTTTGTCTAGGGGAATCGGCTAGTTGTTTTAAAATATGAGCTGTACTTACCGTTTACGAGGTGCATCTTCTCCGCCGCTTCCGGGTATGGGACTGGGCGTTCCTATTTTGATTGACAGTCTTCCGAGAGGCTTCAGACGGTCGCATCCATCGCGTCACTAGTAGCCGAAAGAAGCCGAACGTCGGTGCGCAGGCGCAGTATAGAGCCGCACCGACGTTCGGCTTCTTTCGGCTACTAGTGACGCGATGGATGCGACCGTCGGAAGCCTCTCAGAAGACTGTCAATCAAGAAGGAACGCCCGCTCCCGAAGACCCATACCCGGAAGCGACGGAGAAGATGCATCTCGAAAACGGTACAGCTCATATTTTAAAACCACTAGCCGATTCCCCTAGACAAAATGAGCATCCATCTTAGGGGATTGTTTGAAAAAATTGTTTTATGGGTGAACTCCCACTTTAACCACTTCCATACACCTTCCTGCCCAGACCAATTTTCAGCTTTCAGCGCTGTTGTACTTTGAATGAAAATTACGCGGTCATGCTACACTGTACCCAAACTAAATTTGTATCATTTTGTTCCCACAAATAGAGCTTTCTTTTGGTGGTATTTGATCACCTCTGGGTTTTTAATTTTCTGCTAATTTTTTTTTTTTAAAAAGACTGAAAATTTTGAAAAACAAATGCTTTTTTTTTTGTTTCCATTACAAAACGTTGTAAAAAAAGTACGTTTTCTCTTTCACTGATGGGCACTGATGGGGCTGCACTGACTAGCACTGATAAGGCGGCACTGATGGGTGGCACGGATGGGAACTGATGGGTGGCACGGATGTACTTTATTATATTGTACTTATGGATGACAATCCGTGCCAAAAAATGACTGGCATCCCTGGTAGTCTAGGGTGGCTACCCTGGTGGTCTAGGGTGGCATCCCTGTTGGTCTAGTGTGGGCATCCTCGGGGGGGGGGGCTGTGCTGATAATCGATCAGTTTAAACCCCCCCTGTCAGAGGAGCAGCCGACACCCTGCAAAAAGGGGGGCGCGCAGTGGCTCAATATCCTGAGGACGCCATATGACGTCCAGTCAGGATATTGAAACCACTTTGCCGACGTCTTTTTGCAATAGGGCGGACGGCAAGTGGTTAATAACCTACGCCTCATCTTCTTTCTCCCCTTTTTTTTTTTTTTATCCAAACTCCTTGAATGTCTGGTCTAAAACTGAGCGACCACTTTGCTGATAATGGCCTTCTTGATCCCCTTTAGTCTGGATTTTGTCCTTGACACTCCACATAAACTGCTCTCCTAAAACTAACAAACAATCTACTAACGGTCCAAACCAATGGACACTAGTCTGTACTCCTACTCCTGGACCTCCTTGCTGCCTTTTATACATTTTTATATGCTTTTATACAACCAAAAATCCCCCCCCCCCCACTCCTGCTCAAAAAAACTCCACGCCTGTACTCTTCGTTGGTTCTCTTCCTACTTATCCAACAGCACCTTTTAGCGTTGCTTACAATTCTACTTCCTCCTCTCCTCTTCCTTTCTCTGTTGGGGTCCCTCAAGGTTATGTTCTTGGACCTCTCCAATCTTCAATCCACACCACCTCCCTGGGTCAGCTGATGCCTCCCATGGCTTCAAATACCACCTCTACGCTGAGGACACCGAAATCCTATTTCTCTACCCCTCAGCTCACTCCTTCAGGCTCCTCACGTATCACTAATTTACTATCAGATATATCAGTCTGGATTCCACACCACTTCCTTAAACTTGGATCTATCCAAAACCAAACTTATAATTTTCCTCTCCCACGTGCCTCTTCCCCTGATCTCTCTGTCAAAATCGATGGCACAACCATAAGCCCACCCCCAAATGCCAAGGTCCTAGGTGTAGTTCTGAACTCTCCTTTTAGCCCTATGTCCAATCACTGTCCAAATCCCGCCGCCGCCTCAACCTTCACAACATCTCCAAAGTATGCCCCTTTCTAACTGACACAACAGTGCTCCTAATTCGCTCCCTGGTCATCTCTCTACTTGACCACTGCAATTCCCTTCTCATTGGTTTACCTCTACATAGTCTATCACCTCTTCAATCCATCATGAATGCTGCCAACAGACTCCTCTACCTTACCATCCGCTTTTAGACAATCCCTGAAAACTCTCCTCTTCAAAGAAGTCTATCCTACCCACATCTAACGACCTGTTTTTTTTATTTTCTCCATTTGATCATCCCCACAGCTATTGCCTTTTGTTCCACTTGATCCTCCCTTCTAGATTGTAACTAGATTGTAGACTGCGCAAACAGTTGGCGCTATATGAATCCTGTATATTAATAATACACGTCATGTGACCTGTGCTCCCAAAGTCGAAGCGTATGTCGCATCAGTGTGGACCGGGCCTTATTGATGTTCCTGTATTACATTTCTCTAATAAAGGCAATGAGCTTCTGATCTCTGCACGTAATTATGTTAATAAATAAATTAGGGCTGTGCGTTAAATGCGATATTAACGGCGTTAACGCAAACCCATGTTAACGCCGTCAATATTTTTGTCGCGCGATTAACGTGGGAGCGCTCGGGGTGGACGTGCAGAGTGTGCAGCGGCGCGGCTTACCTTCTCGCTGGATTCACAGGCAAGTTACTCACCTTGTCCCTGGATCCAGCGATGCCACCCCGCTGTGTGATCGGCGATGCCACCCCGCTGTGTGATCGAGCGGGTCCTCCTTGCTTGGCGGGTCCTCCTTGCTTGGCGGGTCCTCCTTGCTTGGCGGGTCCTCCTTGCTTGGCGGGTCCTCCTTGCTTGGCGGGTCCTCCTTGCTTGGCGGGTCCTCCTTGCTTGGCGGGTCCTCCTTGCTTGGCGGGTCCTCCTTGCTTGGCGGGTCCTCCTTGCTTGGCGGGTCCTCCTTGCTTGGCGGGTCCTCCTTGCTTGGCGGGTCCTCCTTGCTTGGCGGGTCCTCCTCGCTTGGCGGGTCCTCCTCGCTCGGCGGGTCCTCCTCGCTCGATTCACAGTGTCTGTGTGCCGCCGATTTCCGTTCCCTGCGACGTTACGACGCACGGGAGCGGAGAACGGCGCCAAATTCAAAAAAGTAAACAAACACAATACACACAGTATACTGTAATCTTATAGATTACAGTACTGTATGTAAAAAATACACACCCCCCTTGTCCCTAGTGGTCTGCCCAGTGTCCTACATGTACTTTTATAAAATAAAAACTAGTCTTTCTGCCTGAAAACTGTAGATTGTCCAAAAGTGTCCCTTTATGTCAAAAATGGTTTTAGATCAGCTAGAAAACAGCGATCATAAATTATAATCACTTGCAGAATTGTGCGATATTTGTGGGGAAATTCGTCATAAATTAGATAGATTAATCGTGAGTTAACTATGACATTAATGCGATTAATCGCGATTAAAAATTTTAATCGTTTGACAGCACTAAAATAAATATATAATATTAATGTTCGATTTGGTTATTTAATTTTGATTATTTCATAGGGTGATGCTTGCTTAGATTACTTATTTGCAAACCTTCGCTTAGATTGTATTGTTTGTCTTATTTCTTGGTACCAGAAAGCTCAGACCAATGGACCTGAGAAACAAGAAAAGGAAGGAGTAATACAGAATTTCAAGAGGACACTTTCTAAAAAAGAAAAGAAGGAGAAGAAAAGACGTGAAAAAGAGGCAATAAAGATGGCAACAGATCGAGAAGACGGACCTCAACTGCATGAAGACACGTATGTGTTAATTCATCTCTTGTATTATAATTTCAAAAATAATTCAACTGCTGCCTCCTGTCAGCTTCTAAGTGACTATTGGTCAGTGTTGCCCCCTGCTACAGTTATTGGACAATAGCAAGGCCTTGCCACAGATTGGTTCAGGTTCTTGACTAAGGAAGGCGAGTTGATAAATGAATAACCCAAGGATTTGGGACATCTAGGGTGCTGAATAGGACAAATGACATGTCTTAAACTTTGCTCGTTGCAATAATCCACAACATCTTTAAATTATGAGAGAGAGGCTTTTAATACACTTTTTTTTTTTTTGAGTCTTTTGTGATGTAACCATTTTATACTGACTTTGTCGTTGAACAAATATAGGCAGAAGTCAAAACATAATGTGAAAAATGTCCAATTTGCACTTTTACGTTTTTATTTGAACAGTGATGTGCAAACTCCACAAGTAAATTTCAACGTCACAACGTGCTTGATGTGATTATAGCCAGAGTAGTGCACTTGAGAAAAAAAAACAGTACTTTTTTTGCATTGCCATTTACATTTTCAGGACAAGCTTTTAGGGTGTTCCATTTTCTCAGTCCAAGCAGTACTTCTAAGACTGAGAAGAAGAGAGCACCTTAAAAGCTTGTCCTGAAAATTTAATTGATGGCATAAAGTTTCACAGACAGTACTCCTCCCCCCCCCCCCCCCCAACTACATGAAGTGGAATAGAGATAAACTCTGCCTGCTGGTGGGAAGATGCTAAACAGAAACTACCAGCTGACAGGTCAGACAGAATCCATACAAATACCATCCTTTGACCCTTGTCATCACTGTTATTCTTTGGCCAGTGTCATGAAGTTTCTCAAGTGATGGCATTTGTAGTGTTTTCCAAACATTCATTTGTCCGGAATGCAGTTGGATGGATTTAGCATAAAGCCTGCGTTGTTTGTTTATCCTTAATTGTTTCTTGACATGCATTGATTATAGGAGTAAGCTTCACTGAGCAAGGATATTAATTATAGGTCTGTCACATATTCTATACTCTAGCTAAAGAGAACATTTCCTTTTTGGGGTGGGGATGAGGGAGGACTATTTAACAAAATGTCCAGTGTATTTTACTGAATAGTTCTTGTATTCTTTCATTGCATCTTGCATCAAAAAAGGTCTGTGTGCAATCGTTGAACATAAATACTAGGGAAAAGCAGCATTGTTTAAATCTCACTCTATTGAATAAATACTAAAGTGCAAACCCTACCATCGCTATCTCAACCATATGTATCAAATCAACTCAATAATTAAAGGGGTTGTAAAGGTAAAACAATTGTTTCCCTAAATAGCTTCCTTTACCTTAGTGCCGTCCTCCTTCACTTGCCTCCTTCAATTTTTGCTTTTAAATGTCCTTATTTCTTCTGAGAAATCCTCACTTTCTGTTCTTCGGTCTGTAACTCCACACTGTAATGCAAGGCTTTCTCCCTGGTGTGGAGAAAGCCTCTTGAGGGGGGAGGGACGAGCAGGAGTGTCAGAATGCCCACTAACACACAGCTCCTTTCTCTATCTGCAAAGTAGAGAGTGTCCTGACTTGCCTGCTCGCCCCTCCCCCTCAAGAGGCTTTCTCCGCACCAGGGAGAAAGCCTTGCATTACTGTGTGGAGTTACAGACAGAAGAACAGGAAGTGATGATTTCTCAGAAGAAATAAGGACATTTAAAAGCAAAATCGGAGGGTGAGGTAAGTGAAGGAGGGCTGTACTAAGGTAAAGGAAGCTATTTAGGGTATTATTTTGTTACCTTTACAACCCCTTTAAAGTGTAATGTGCAAAGTATAATTATCTCTGTGTGATCAATAAAAATACATTTAAAGCAAATCATTACAAATGACTGCGGGACGATAAGGCTTTCGTTCTGGGAAGACGTCATATGACATCTTCTCCTTCTCAGGCCACTAGGGGGCATGCCTGCTGCATCACTGGGGACCCGATGCCCGCCACGTTACTGGGGACACGATGCACATGCCGCCGGCCACCTGCGGTTGCCCAGTAACTGAGCAGGACCGTGTATCTGTGTAAACACACAGATCCACGTCCTGTCAGGGAGAGGAGACCGATAGTGTGTCCCTTGTACATAGGGACACCGATCGGTCACCTCCCCCAGTAAGTCCCCTCCCCCACAGTAAGAATTACTCCCTAGGGGACACATTAACCCCTTGATCGCCCCCTAGTGTTAACCCGTTCCCTGTCAGTCACATTTACACAGTAATCAATGCATTTTTATAGCACTAATCGCTGTATGAATGTGGTCCCAAAAATGTGTCCAGTGTCTGATGTAATATCGCAGTCGCGATAAAAATTGCAGATCGCCGCCATTGCTAGTAAAAAATAAATAATAATAATAAAAAAGCTATAAATCTATCTCCTATTTTGTAGACGCTATAGCTTTTGCACAAACCAATCAATTTACGCTTTGTTGTTTTTTTTTTTTTTTTTTTACTGGTTACACAGAGGTGGAAAGTACACTGTTTTTATTCTGTAAAGTTGCACATTCATGTGTATTTATTACATGTGTCATTATTTTATTTATTACATTTTTATGGTTGAACTAGATTGACTAGTTTTTTTTCCAACCTGACTATGTAATGGGGCTTGGGGGGAAAAAAACGGTTTGAATCGAGTTGCGAGGACAAATCGATTCAGATTTTGGGCAAATCTTTTTTTTTTTTTCATAGGCCGGCCTTTTACCCGGATCGCGGCAAGGATTTTTTAGGCGAGGTGGCGGCTTCGGCCTAGTCCTGTGGCCTTTTCCCAGGATCGCGGCGGACTAGGCCGAAGCCGCGGCCTCGCCTAAAAACTTAGGACCGGCGCGGTGTCCATGAGGAAAAAATAACTTGATTTGAATCGTGAATCAAGTTTTTTTTTTTTTTTTTTTTTTTTTTTTTTTGGGGCCAAAATCGCCCAGCTCTACTATGTAACTATGAATGCTTCTAAAATAGAAGATGCTGGTTGGCATTTGTCAAGTTTTGAAGGCTGGATTTGGTTCAGATTACTTTATGAACTCTCTTAATATAATATTTGTTCTATTCATTGGATTTTGATATGAAATTGCCATAATTTTAGACTACTGTTATTGCTTTATCTAGGTATAACCGCATCTAACTGTTTGATTATATTATTGTGAGACTGCACAACCCCACATTACACTTTTATTACTGCCATTGTGGGGACACAACAGGGGCTGCAGCACCCGATGCACAGATAGATGCATGATTTTACATTTATCTACATTAAACCCTATTTGCCATATAGTTGCCCACCACATTAATTTGTTCAGATCTTCTTGCAAGGTTCACTGATGTCTGCACTAAGATGCACGTCGGATTGGTGAGCTGCTTCCAAAGGAAAATCACATCTAAAGGGACCCAGACCCTGTCCCTTTCCTCATGCAGAAGCTGATTTGATAGTCAGAATATCTCTCCCATTAGATCACTGAGCACAGACACACACAGCTATTTCTTTAGTATAACAAAAGGTAGGATTTTTTTTCATTAGCGTATATGTTGGTGATGGTTAACTTTGACAATATAGAGAGCATTTAAGTGTGGTTCTTGACAAAATACCACACAGTGGCATCTGTTCTAATTGATAGCACCTCGGTGCACTAAAAAAATGGAGCTGCACAATTTTTTCAAAGCAGCACACAACACCTGGTTCATATGTGTGCACTGTGGTGCACCAAAATTCACAGGTGTGTAAGGCCAGCTTTACAAATATGCATTGCAGTGCTCAGTAATGGAGAATTGGATATGTGGTGCATTTTGTTGCCATTTTGCAATTACCGGAGGGAACAAAAGGTTGGGGCTCATTTTGACTTGTGCATTTACCGTACCTTAAGGTAACTCATGTTTTGTGGTGCGTGCCATATGGTCTTCACCGTTCCACAGATGATTCTGCACAGCATGCTTCTCTCCAAATTTCTTCCAGCTACTTAGTATCTAGTTTGCTTACCCATGCAAGATTTCATCAGTGAGCAGAAAGAGGAAATGTGGGCATCCACACAATAAATACACAATGGTGAGGCAAAGTTCTGGGGGAGCTGTGTTTAGGCAGGGAGCTGCCTCCCCGGCTGTCTGCTCACAGCTGCTTCTGTCAATGAGTGTTATTTATACAGATGGCCATTGAGAGCACTAGTAAGGAGGAGATGGGGCCGGCTCTCCTGAAGAAGTTATAAAAACTGAAACCGTAGCTGCTGTTTTTCTTTGTCCCTGGTCACCAATATGTCAGTTTTGATAGTGCTGCAAGCAGCTGGCATGTCTAAAGACACCACAGAGGACAGCACGCCGAGTGCTGGCAGGTTGCATGTTTGTCACTTCTAACATCGGTGTGTGTTGCAGTTCATTTTGGGTTATTTTTCCAGAATTTAGTCTTTTTTTAGTTTTTATATGCATTTGTATCAATTCACATTATATTTTATAGGTTGGCAATAATATGCCTTTTCAGCAAATGAAACTGACAAAAAAAAAAAAAACATGCAGTTGCTAACTTGTTTTAGATAAATGTTATGCAAGTAGCATGAGGTTGTTTCCCATGTAAGGCAGGCCACACATGCAACCATGGTAGGGAGCCATCCTTTCTGGGAGAACACAATGGTTATTGCTAGCGACTATGACCACTAGCAGAAATTGCCTGCAAAAAAAATCTGGCATAGTACAATCTTGGTACAATCAGCCTGTTCATAGATTTATCGAATCTTGGCCGGTCCCTGCTGAACCGGCCAAGATTTGATCCACCTATGGCCAGCTTAAGGGCTCGTTCATGAGGCCAAGATGTGGATAGAGCAGCCCCTCCAACTGCCCAACCAAACATAGCAATGCAATGGTTAAAGCAGGCAGTGAGGAGGCAAAATCGACACTGACTAATCCCCCTGCAGTCACATTTTTCTCTTAATAGTGCACACACCCGGGATAAGACATTTTATAAAAATGTTCATGTCCGTTTCCCCACCACGGGGAGGGGGAGAGACTCGATATATACTGTTCGGCAACTGTGCATAATAATCCTATTCTAGCTTCAGCTTTTTGTTAACAATCATAATGTTCCTTTATTGAAAAAATTTACATATTTGTACAGAGTACGTTAAAGGACAAGAAGGAAAACGTAATTGGCAGTGAACTAAGTTGGATTTGTGAGCATGAAATGTGTGTGTATGTGTATGTATATGTGTATGTGACAGATTCCCACGTACCCAGTGGAATATAAGACCACAGTCGTGGCAAAACCCAGTAGAACATGTAACCATCAAAAGATGTCTCTCACTGGGCCAGCCACTGCTGCCAAACCCTATGAAATTAATTTCCTTGGACAATTCCAGCTTAATATAAGGCAGCTTATACTTTGGGAGAACCTGATTAATGGCTTTTCCCCATGGAACCGTGGATGGAAGGGGGAGGATACATTCCATTTTAGGATAATTTCTTTCTTGGAGTAAAAAAACAAATAAGATCAACAGTTTAGTACATCGTGGCATTATCTGGAACACTGAGCAATGCTAGTTCTGGGGAGACCGGAAGGGTCAACTGAAGACAGAGGTTGAAAACTGCAAATACCTCTTCCCAAACGAATGCAACTCCAGAAAATGTGGTAATATGTACCCGACTGGCACTGGGGGCAGTCCGGAGACCTTTCAGGTTATAGCGTGTGCAATCTCTCTGTATAGTAATATACCTTATGTAGGAACTTCACCTGTGCCAGCTTGTCCCTAGAGGAAATCATTAATTTGGAGCTGTCCTCATATCTGCCTTCCAAGCCTCCCAGAGAGCCTCCATTTTGGGGGAAACTACAAGTGCAAGATAGAGAGGTTTAGGCAGTGAATCCTGAGCTAATAGGTCCTTGATGGGGTCAGTAGCTAGTCGAGGGGATACTGGAAATTGGGACACCGCCACATGTTGCAACTGGAAGTTTAGGAAATGCATCTATCTAGGGAGCCCGAATTTTGAGAGGTACCTAAAGGGGAGCAGAAAGCCTGCAGAAAACGTATCCAATGTTTTGATATCAAACCTAGCCCAAAGCGGGAAGGGTCAGGTAGCAGTCTAAGATTCAGCTTGGCTTTCAAAATGAAAGCTTAGAAGCCGATTGTTTGCCATACGCAACTGCTCCACATTCTGTCTGCTCAAGTCCTTGTAAATTTCCCTTGTTGTTCCCTCAAAGTTGTGTACATTGCAACTCTCTTCCCGCATCTTTGATGGCTTCTGTCACAGCTCTACACTGTCTGTCTGTACTGCACTCTGACATTTCATCCACTTCCATATTATATTCTCTTGACAGCCCTTCCAGGGTCGGCATTATATTATCTGGCACACACATTCAACGGTCCACATTTTGTTCTTTTGCACAATACATTTTTATGGCGTCTTTCCCCATATTCTCTGTACTACATAGAGCCTACAGCAGCACCATCCCCAATAAACATTTTTTGGGCCAAACAACCACCCCCTCCCCACATCTACACTGTTTTGTGGCTGCCCACTCCACTGCACTAATTTCTGCCAGATCATCTATCTGCACTATGTTTCCCATCCAAACATTATGTTCTTTGCCACCTTTTACTGCTTTAGTCCACAGTGTTTTCTGCAAACTATTTTTTATACTCCAGGTAGGCTGGGATTCAAACTGACCACCCTAGTACTGTGCCTTTAAATGCCCCTCTGATGCGGTCCCAACTCTAGTCTAGTCCATGAAAGTCTCCATATTGAAGCATACTGTGTAGAACAATGGATAAGTTAAGGCAGGTATACCTGGTGGGAGCCCATCCCCACAAGAACACACCAAAAGCCAATTGGAGCACAATAGCAGTTGAGGGCATTGAATGTGTCCGTGTGTCATATCCAACAAGCAAAACAAACATGGCACCCACCCCAATCTATAACTAGATTTTGGGTAAGGTGCACATACAAGAACTTTGTAAAAGGCAAACCAAAACGTAATATAATCCTCATCACACTTACCAGCTAGCCAGCAAAAAAAATATGTTTAAATTACACTGTCTAACAATTTGCTTGTTGGCTACAAATATATGTCTTCACGTGTTACGGGAAAGGCTATGAACTGCCATTCTTCCCTTCAGGAGAGAGAAAAATAGAACTTAAATAAATTACTGCTCAATCACTTCAAGGATCAACTCCCTCTCTGCCTCGTATTTCTTTAGCCATGATGAGTTGCTTGGCACCATCTCTCAGCGAAACCTGAACAAATTCTTACCTCTACTCTTCAACAATTTTTTCTCCCTCTCTTCTGTTGGTCATCAGTCCTTGCTCAATCTTTTTCACTTCTAGATGATATACATGTTCAGTTAGAATTCTGTTATGGTTCTTAATTGACTTCTGCACTGCTTCCCCTTAACATTGCAATTGGATTACATGTCTTCCTTGATCAATGAACTACTACAATATAGTCCTAATTGTGGAATTCCCAGGCGCCAAAAACCTTTGCGCTAAATTAATCCATTTATAAACAGGCACACATTCAGTAGGGTTTTTTACCCGATGGGGAATAAAAATTGCTTGGTGGCCCCCAAAAAGTGTTTAAGCTCCGTAAAATTGAAACGTTGCACAATTGTTTTTGAAAAACTTTTGGGAAAAATTTACACACAAATATAGTATGATCTCTAAATATTCCATGTGTCTGATAAGAACCAAATACATTTATGTTGAATCTGTTTTATTGAGTTACAAGCATTTGTATAGCATTTCGACAAAACATAGGTCAGGAATAATATCTGTCTATGGAGTGTACAAGTCCACATTAGGATCGGAAGGACACCAAAAGAACATGTATTACATATGCATAGTCGGGTAACTAACCTTTAATGAACCCAGAAATAAGTGAAATAAGCAAAGTAATGATAAATCAAGTAACCAGTAGACCACTGTAAACAGTGGCATAGACAACAATCAAAACAAAAAACAAAGGCTCAACAAATATGGCCTGAACGTATTGTAAATCTACTTTTAAGATTATTAGACTGATAAAAGTACAGGAGGAGGAGAAGTAAGGAGGGGAGAGAGAATAGGAAAAAAAAAGGGAGAGGGGGAAAAAGTAGGGAGAATGGACATCACGCTACTCATGAGAGGGCACCCGGGAAGCAGCAGGAGCTGTGTCCGCTATAAAAGATTCAAAATCGGCAGAGAATCGGAAGTCCACGTAATACTGTGGTCTTCACTCTTATCGGTATGCCATGCTAGCATCCTTTCAATATGTTCGATCCTGTCCTTTTCACATGCCCAATCAGCCAGAGAGGGGATCACAGTTTGACGCCACGCTCTGGCAATAACTGAACGTGCAGCAGTCAGCACATGGCGAATTAAGCTCTTCTTGATTTGTTTGTATGACCCCGGAATCATAGATAGGACTGTTAAGCGGGGTTCATTGGGGTATTTGTCACCTACTAGTTTGTCATATAGTTTGAGAACCTTGTCCCAAAAGGGGGTGACACGTGAGGCACGTACCCCAAATGTGTGTCATGTTCCCTGGGAACTGCAAACATCTCCAGCATACGTCAGAGACATTAGGATCAAACTTTTGTAGAATAGTGGGGGAACGGTACCACCTAGAGAAAATACGGTAGTTTCGTTCTTGGGCATGAGATGAGATCGATAATTTAAAAGAGAGCGCTAGTGTTTTGCCCCACTCCATAGCCTCCGGAGACAAATTAATCTCCCTTTCCCATTTTGAGAGGAATGACGGTGAGTTTAATAAAATCGGTAGATCTTCCCCTCATTTCAGATCTACCCCTCCTTTTAGCATAGTTTAATTGAGTGTGTTCAAGCCAAGCAATAGAAGGGTTGTGTCAGGAAGAGAGCAGCATGTCTGGTAGGGGGAATTGGTTGTCCAGTGCGAAGCGTATGACTCAATAGAGGAGCCTCTGATTTTTGCCACATAAGAAATTTAGATTTAGCACAAGTCGGAGGGAAAGAGTTAATATCAAATAGTGGAGTCAAGAAGCTGGGTCTCGAGGATAATAAACCGTTGTGGATGTAGTCGTCCCAAATTCGCAATGTAGTGGCAGTCACAAGGGGAAATAAGTCCGCAGGGGGTCTGTGTGTCCATGGAAGAGATGTGAGGTCGGGAGATATTCAGTCATTTTCTAATGACGTCCATAATTTAGTGGAGGAACCGTGGTACCAATCTACTATTCTGGTCAACGATGCAGCGTGAAAGTACAGCCGTAAGTCAGGGAGGGCAACACCCCCTCTACTTTTAGGTAAAGTTAAAATGTTAAAGCCAATCCTGGACTTCCCATGTCGCCATATGAAGTCCTGAATGGCCCTGTTAATCGATTGGAAGAAGCCACAATAGAATTGCCTGAAATACGTATAAAGCTTTGGGTAGAATGTCCATTTTGACGGCGTTGATTCGGCCCAACCAGGAGATGTTCGGTTTATCGTAAGATTCGAGGCACGTTCACAATGTTCTTATTAGGGGCATATAGTTTATATCTGTCAGGGTGGGTAAGAACCAAATACATTTAGGCTTAAAATTAAATGCGAATTTACAAAGAAAAATAAACTTTTTTTTAAAATACTTTACAGCTCATTACTTTAGCGTTATAACTTAATAATGATCATAAAATAATTCTTATACCTCTGGTATGCATGAGGATTACCAATATGTGCAATAGGCCATAATGTGAGCAAATATGTATGTGATGGGGGTCTAAATTGTTATATTTGATGTATTTTTATTTTTGAGTTTTATATTCCTGTGTCACAAAGGGGCTTAAAAGTCCGTGGGTTTGTGTCAGGGGGATAACGGAGCAGTTAACTGCAAGAGTTCTCATGACTAGCTGTGCAACCCTCCCTCCATCTAAAAAATGAGTATTTTTCTAAATAAATTTTGTAAAAACAAAAAAGGAAAAAGTTGCTCATCTTTTTGTGTTGTGAGTTAACTTTAAAACACATACTTGCACATCACATTGAGTGTTATCCTTCTGCTATCTGTTCAGGTGGCATTGACTGGGTCCCATGCCATCATCCTTGTTCTCTTTGGCTGGCTGCCTCTTCAAGGTTCAAACATCCAGCTGCTGATGACGTGCTGGGGCTGCCTTGTGGCCACTTTTGTGAGCCTGGTCCTCGGCCTCCTGGGGATGTGACAAGAGTATCCCAGAGGCTGCAGGATTAAGGAAACAATATTGTGACAGTGGCCAAGTAACAATTGATTGTGGAGGGGAGGAGGGGTTAAACAGAACAAACTCCTACTTTTATTTAAATATTAATCACTGTGTTTACCACCATTTGTGTCTGTCATTGGCACTTTTTACATTCTGTGCATCCTATGTAGGCTTACACTGATACTAGTATCAGTGCCGATACAGGGTATTGTCACAAGTATTGGTACTCTTGCAATTGCACTGATACCCGAAACAGATACTTTCAGGCTTGGTTCTTTGAGCTGTAAGTGGGTCTCACCTGTTGACAGCTGAAGTGTTAAAGACATCCAATTGGAGTTGTCAAAAATAAAAGCAATCGGCAATGTCTAACAACATTGCTCAGCCGCTGAAACACTAAAAAACATCTTTGTGTTTCTTCATCTGCAGATCAAAGGGATGAACAAATGTTCCTTGCCTGACCCCTTATTAATCCTTAATTTACTCCCTATTCTCCATTTAATATTTTCTTTTTTTGTTTTTTGTTCACGACTATTTTATAAACAATTACATTTTTACACATTTTACATTGAAATAGCGCACAATGAAAAATATTTTTTTATTTAATTTGTAAAGAACCTTTCAATACTTCTACCATTGCTGACAGCTGAAGTGAAATAAACAGTTACGGTAGGCATTGGTAATTGGTATTAATGAGTACTAAAAAAAAAAGTATTCGTAAAAAAAAAAAAAAAAAAAATGGTATTGGTGCATCTCTAATTCTATGTCTATCCAGTGCAGTTTACTTTCATGGAAATAGTATTATATGTTGGTGAATTTGTATTTATTTATTTATTTTAATTTATGTATGTTAAGGGTTGTACTCAGAAAATTGAATTCAGTTTTCCTCCTTTTTTTCTTTTTTTACAAGTGAAAATTCACGCCTAGCTGCAGAAGTTTACAAAGACATGCCAGAAACCAGCTTTACCCGGACAATATCCAATCCAGAAGTAGTTATGAAGCGACGAAGACAGCAGAAACTAGAGAAGAGGATGCAGGAGTTTCGAAGCTCAGATGGCCGGCCAGACTCTGGTGACTAAACATAAGACTAAATGTGTTTTTATTACTATAATTAGGTATTGAAAACTAAGTTTTGGGCCTGAATAATTGATAAATACTCCATCAGCACAAGCTTATTTTAGGGGCAGGGACAGAGGAAACTAAACATTCCACTATGGGGGTTATTTACGAAAGGCAAATCCACTTTCACTACAAGTGCAAACTGCACTTGAAATTGCACTGAAAGTGCACTTGCAAGTGCAGTCGCTGTAGATCCGAGGGGGACATGCAAGGAAAATAAAAAAAAACAATTTTAGCTTGCAAATGATTGGATAATAAAATCGGTAGATCTTCCCCTCATTTCAGATCTACCCCTCCTTTTAGCATAGTACTGTAGTTGGCGTCTGTGATGTACAAAAACATCTGGTCACTAAATTGATTATCATGAGAATAAATATATATATAGATATAGAGAGAGAGAGAGACTCTAAAACTATTGATTGCCTTCATACAGCTGCAGTGGTAAAGACTGGGAGAATGGGGTGTATGGTGAGAGGAGTGGTTGCGAGTGCTGTGCTTAGCATGCCTCTGTGAGGAGCTGTCATTTGTGATTCGAGCTGTCCAGCTGTTTCAACGGTTTCAGTGCATAGTTAAATGTCGATGTGCAAAGCAAGCTATTTTATTGTTCTTGCGCTTTCCTATTGATCCTCAAAACCGCCATGGTTTTATTTATTTATTTTACAACAGCCAATGCTAGGGCAGTTTTCACCGATGCTGGGCTTTTTTTTTCCTTTCCCTGAAAATGAACACTGAGAAGAATGATCCAACTTCACTAGTTAATGGGAGGAAGAATGTTAACTAACACAAGGGCATTTTAACCAATAAGCCCTGACACAAAAGCTTGCTTGCCACTACCAATGCCAGGGAATTCTTCTAAAATGATATGGAGACTTGTTTTTTTTTTCTTCTCTCATCAATTCATAACTTTGATTCACTATGTGTCACATGTTCCCAAACACTCTTCCTGTAAGCCTTAACAGTAAAGCATACAGGAAGGGTTGCAAAAAGAATGCCGTCAACTCGATTGCTTCTTCTTAAATCTTTACTGAGCACAAACAGCAGTGTGACATCAAAACGCTAACGTGTTTCGGCAAAAGCCTTCCTCATTCCAGACTTGCAATAAAATCAAGTTTATATAGGAAAAGTATCCAGTCCTCCAGAAAAGGGGGCGGTACAATCCAATTTTAAATTAACAATTAAAATCATGTGAGTTTATTAACCCCCTGTGGAATCAAATGACATTATTTTACAAACAAGTTCACATCCATTCTACTGTTCATTCCACTAGGAAATAGAGTATGCAATCTGTCCATCACACCTCCCGCTGAAGTAGGGTATGGTGTGTATCCCCCCCCCCCCAACAGATCTTCTCACCTGTTCCAGACTTAGACCCCATTCAGACCTGAGCGTTTTGTAGCTTGAAGCCTGAAGCTACAAAACGCTGGAGGGGGAAAAATCAATTATTCTCTATGGAGATGATTCACATCTCCACTACAAAACGCCTGAAGCCAGAAGTTCAACAACGCCTGAAGCTCAAACAAGTTCTAGGCAGATTTGGGCGTTTTTCTGCTTTTTACATTGGTGACCCTAGACCTGTGCACAATCGCGGTAAAAAACGCAGTGAAAAATCGTGGCAAAACGCGGTAAAAAACGCCGCAAATATCGCGGCAAAATGCTGTAAAAAATGCCACAAAATCGCGGCAAAACGCTACGCTCAGGTGTGAATGCAGCCTTACAGGAAGGGTGTTTGGGAACATGCAACATAGTGAACCAAAGTCATGAATATGCACAGGCATCACAATGCTCAATATAAAGGTAGCATCAAAGTTTTTGTCTATTTTGCATACACAAATGCACATGTAATGATTTTTTTTTTTTATGTATTTTTTTTAAGCGTCCTGCATGTCTAAAATTCTTGTTTTGGCAGGCATTTTTGTTCAATGACTGTGGCATGTGTACTGCAATTTGGTTCAGTCTTTGTTGAACCGTGCGTTTTTAAGGGATGAGAAACAAAATGTGGCGCTATAAAATCAATTATGACTAAACAATAAATCGTAAGTAAAAAAATTTAAGGAGGGCTCAATATTCAGTGCAGTATAGTCAGACATGTTTGTGTACACCACATAACTTTTTTTTTTTTTGCATCGGTTTCTCTCAAGTTTCAAAGTAGAGAGGCATGAAGATACCAAAGCATCACTCTAACAGGGAAATGTCTCAAATTGAATATTAGGCCCGCTGCTGCTGTAAAATGCAGGTTTCTATCTTTGTACATTTTTATTTGATCCTAGTGCTAATGTGTTGTTTTGTTTTGTTTTTTAGGTGGGACATTGAGAATATATGCTGACAGCTTAAAGCCAAACATTCCATACAAAACTTTTCTGTTGTCGACAAACGATACAGCAGATTTTGCTGTTATTGAAGCACTGGAAAAATATGGTATGGAGAAAGAAAATCCCAGGGATTTCTGCATTGCCAGGGTGAGGGTGCTGTTGTACTATTTTACTCTATTGATATCATGCATATTTGTAAAGCATATTTTTATTTGTGTATTGTAACTGATACACTTTTTCTTCAGGTTATGTGCCTGTGTGGTTCTGTTTCGTGGCTTCGTAGCTTATTTAACCTACCTAGGCCACTTCAGGTCCTCATGAACATGACGGTAAAATACGCCACAATTTTTACTTATCTGATCACCGGTGCATTGTCGACAGAACAATGCACACAGCTGTGTAAAGATCAGTAAAGGGTATAGAGCTGTAAAATAACATGATTGATTGTAGTAATTTTATGCTCATATGCATGAATACGTGCTTATATTGCAACATTGAGCTAAAATAATGTATCATGTGCACTCAATATAAGCAGTGTTCACTACTTTATCCATCTTCATATAAATATCGTATAAAAATTAGGGCTGTGGAAATTAAAGATTAATTCCTCGATTTAATAGTAAACAATTTTGAACGATCAAAATTCTTTTGACCGGTACTAGTGGTGCAACAGATCGTAAATGATCCCTCAACTGAACGGCCCATCATATGCGGATCGGCACACCACGTGATCCGCTGCTGCCATAGGAAAGGCCGCGGCTTCTGCCTAGCTCCTGGAGCGGATAGAAGACCTCCACCACAGCTTCAGTGTGAACATAGGCAGAACACACCACACCACTGTGCTAATAATCTGCTTATCAGATGGTAAAGGCAATAGGCGTTGAAATCATACAATGCAGAGGGTTAATGTAAAAAAGATATTCCAAACCAGATGGATCGATCAGCATAACATGGCGGCCTAGGTGAGCCTAGAGCGTCGCGCTGACGTCATCACCCAGCGTCAACTGCTCATGTAAGACTGAGCAAGCACTAATCTTCCTATACATTGGGGGAGATGTGGACCAGATTACAGTGGGAAGATGTCTGTGGATATTACAGTGGGAGAGATGTCTGTCACTGTGGATCTTACAGTGGGGGAGATGTCTGTGGATATTAGTGGGGACTATATATGGTGGTCCGAAAAATGTATGTGCATTACAATTAATTGAAATTAGTCGATTAAAAAAAATCAGTTAATGGAACATGCAAATTTTAATCAGTAAAGGCCCTAATAAAAATCGTTTTACACACATGGGAAAAAGTACAAAGTAAGTAAAATATTTCGCAAAAATCGGCCAGTTAAATTTGTCCAAACAACAAAGTCACTATATGTGCCAGTGAAGATCAAATCTTTTCCATTGATGCATTTTTCCAAGTGAATCTACACCACCTCTGTGCCACACGTAAGCACTTATCAAAAGACCGTGACCCACGAATGCCTGAGTGTTCGCAAACGGCACAATTCTTATGTTGTGAAGACGGCTGTATCCATGTAAGACTCCACTGCCTTGCCTATTCTCCTCATGACTGGAGTTAGCTTTCTGATGATGTCACATCTGACTAAATGCCTTTGGTAGAGTCGGACACACCAACATCACCACACGAATCTGTACATTTCTCATTGGGATTTGTATTCTTTTTATTGAATGCTATTTCTACATAATGTGTTCAAGGCCCCATGCACACGAGACGCAGATGCAAACTCATCTAAACACACGTTTTCAAACGCAAAAACTGGTGTTTAAAACGCCGGTTTTGCCGCGAATTTTGCGGCGTTTTACCGCATTTGCGTTTATAAGCGTTTAGTTAAGAAACATCATAAGACCCTCTCTAAGCTCAAAAAACAGTATTTAGCCATTTCAGCCATTTTGTGAGACCAGAGTGAGTAGCAGCTGAGAGAGCAGCAGTGTACATGTATTTAGCGTGTCACTTGCCACATCACCTGCCTCAAGCTGCGGATTGTCCACTTGCCACGTCACCTGCCACAAGTTGTGAATTTCCACTTGCCACGTCACCTGGCCATGTCACCTGGCCACGTCACCTGCCACAAGTTGTGGATTGTCCACTTGCCACGTCACCTGACCACGACACCTGCCACAAGTTGTGGATTGTCCACTTGTCATGTCACCTGGCTATGTCACCTGCCACAAGTTGTGGATTGTCCACTGGCCACGTCACCTGCCATGCCACCTGGCCAAATCACCTGCCACAAGTTGTGGATTGTCCATTTGCCACATCACCTGGCCACGTCACCTGCCACAAGTTGTCCCCTAGCCACAAGTTGTGGATTGTCCACTTGCCACGTCACCTGGCCACAAGTTGTTGATTGTCCACATCACCTGGAAATGTCATCTGGCCATGTCACCTGCCACAAGTTGTGGATTGTCCACTTGCCATGTCACCTGCCAAAAGTTGCAGATTGTCCACTTGCCATGTTACCTGGCCATGTCACCTGCCACGTCACCTGTTCACATCACCTGGCACGTCACCACGTCACAAGTTGTGGATTGTTCACTTGCCACATCACCTGCCACAAGTTGTGGATTGTCCACTTGCCACATGACCTGGCCACATCACCTGGCCATGTCACCTGCCACAAGTTGTGGATTGTCCACTGGCTACGTGACCTTGCCATGTCACCTGCCACAAGTTGTGGATTGTCCACTTGCCACTTTACCTGACCATGTCACCTGCCCCAAGTTGTGGATTGTCCACTGGCCACGTCACCTGCCACAAGTTGTGGATTGTCCACAATGCAATGCAAGCAATTAGTTTTATTTATTTTTTAATGTTTTTTCATCATTTGCCGTCATTTTTGAGATTTCTAATGTAAAAAAATAGGCCACCTTTAAAAACGCCTATAAACGAAATCGCGGCAAAATGCCGGTACCGCGTTTTTGCCGCGTTTAGCGGTGTTTTGCGTCTGAACCCATTTTTTTGCTTCTGGAAAAACAAGCATAAACGCAACTGCCAAAAAACGCAGAAAAACTTGACTGTGTGCATGGATACATAGGATAATATTGAATGTGTTCAGGGGCAGTTGAAAAAGCTGTCCAAATGCCTCTGAACACGCGTTAACCAGCGTCTCGTGTGCATGGGTCCTAATACACAGGCTGTTTGTGACTGCTCAGGCATTGGGGGGTGGCTCTTTTTTGGTAAGCACTCACTTCCCAATGTTGCATCCATGGGAAAGATTATTTGATCTTCACTGGAAGTCTTTAACACATACAGTGGGTATAGCAAAGAATCCCCTCCCCCCTTAAAATCACATTTTGTTGCTTGCAGCCTGAAATCAGGGCAGACAGTTTTTTTTTGTTTTATCCAGCTGTATTTACTCAATGCAACTTAATAACATCCAAGTAAATGATATAACACCAACATGTCATAAAAAAGAAAATCAATGAGATGTAATCATGATATCCCCATTGTGTCTGTATTTTGTTGAACCACCTTATGCTTTAATTACAGCCTTTAGTCTGTTGAGATATGTCTCTACTAACTTTGTACTTCTAGACTTTGCAATGTTTGCCCACTCTTTTTTTGCAGAACTGCTCAAGTTCATTTACATTTAATGGAGAACCGTTTGTGGATTGCAGTCTTAAAGTCATTCCACAGATTTCCAAAGGGGTTTAAGTCTGTGCTGTGACTAAGCCATGCAAGGACACTCACTCTTTTCTCCAACCACTGTGTGGTAATTTTTGCTGTGTGGTTTGGGTCATTGTCGTTTTGGAAGGTAAACCTTCTTTCCATTGACAACTTTCTGACAGAGGACTGCAGATTTTCCACAAGAAGTTGACAATATTTTGCCCCATCCGGTTTTCCTTCTATCCTGACAAGTGATTCAGTCACTGCTGCAGAGAAACACCCCCATTACAGGATATTGCCACCTCCATGCTTTACTGTAGGAATGGCGTTATTTGAATGGTGAACTGTATTGTTCTTCCCCCAGACATCTATAATTTTGGTGTTGAAGCCAAAAAATTACATTTTAGTCTCATCTGACCAACGTGACTGCATGTGGCCTTTCTTGAAGAGCGGCTTTTTTTCTTGCAACCCTCCCATACAAGTCACATTTGTGGAGAATTTGTGATATTGTTATCACATGCACACAATGACCACTCTTTGTCGTAAATTCCTGCAACTGTTTACGACTATGCAGTTTGGAGTGACGTCCTGATCCAGGGAGGGTCTGTGTTGTACCAGATACCTTTCACTTCACTGTGTCTTCTAGGCATTGAGAAAGCCTTTGAAATTGTTTATATATCAGTCTCCCACTTAGTAGGTGAGGTTGAAAAAAGACACAAGTCCATCAAGTCCAACCTATCTCCTAACTTGTCTGTCAACAACTTAATCCCAGAGATCTTTTGACTGAGCCTTGCCACCCATAGTTATTTGTATGTTTCAGTTGTACTACCAGGGACTAAAATTCTCCAGGAAAGCCCTTTTCATGCTGAGCTAATAAAAATGGCCTAGCACAGTTGAAAGTCAAATGGCTTTGTTTGCCATTGAGAAGGGGATTGGCTACACCTGATTTGAGTTTAAAATTCATTTTTTTTTAGGGGGGGGGGGGGCAGTGATACCTTTCCCAACTCAGTGATTCTGTTTAAAAAATAAATAAAAATCCCAACATGTTGGTGTGTATATCTTTCACTTGGATGATATATGTTGTACTGAGTAAATACAGCTGGATAAAATTAAACTGTATCTGTCTTCTGTGTCGTGATTACTTTAAAGGGGGGTGGTTATTTTCTATATCCACTCTGTGTGTTCATTTTCATTTTACAGGTATAAAAAGGAATGCTAGTGTGGCAATACCATATTCAGTAGTAAATGGAAATGTGTCCTATAGGCGGTGCAGTCCAGGAATAAAGAGATGGAGATCTATATCTCTGTGTGTACAATTTCATACCCTTGAAATTTTCCACATTTTGTCATGCTACAACCAAAAACGTAAATGTATTTTTTGGGGGGATTTTATGTGATGGACCAACACACACAAAGTGGCACATAATTGTGAAGTGGAAGGAAAATGATAAACGGTGCATTTTTTCTTTTTTTTTTTTTACAAATCTATGTGAAAAGTGTGGCATGCATATGTATTCAGCCCCCATGAGTCAATACTTTGTAGAACCACCTTTTGCTGCAATTACAGCTGCAAGTATGTCTCTACCAGCTTTGCACATCTAGAGTGACATTTTTGCAATTTAGCTCAAGCTCTGTCAGATTGGATGGAGAGCGTATGTGAACAGCAATTTTTAAGTCCTGTCTTTGGATTGAGGTCTGGGCTTTGACTGGGCCATTCTAATGCATTAATATGTTTTGATCTAAACCATTCCATTGTAGCCCTGGCTGTATGTTTAGGGTCATTGTCCTGTTGGAAGGTGATCCTCTACCCCAGTCTCAAGACAGATTTTTAGCCCTAAAAGTTACATTTTTGATCTCTCCTAACCAGAGCACCTTCTTCCACATGTTTGCTGGTGTCCCCCACATATCTTCTCACAAATTGCAAACGGGACTTCTTATGGCTTTCTTTCAACCATGGCTTTCTTCTTGCCACTCTTCCATAAAGGCCAGATTTTTGGGGTGCACGACTAATGGTTGCCTTGTGGACAGGGCACTTGAGCTGTAGATCTCTGTAGGCACCTCTTGGCTGCTTCTCTGATTAATACCTTAAATGTATTCCTTGCCTGGTCTTTCAGTTAAGGTGGATGGCCATGTCTTGGTAGGTTTGCAGTTGTGCCATACTCTTTCAATTTTCAAATGATGGATTGAACCATGCTCTGTGAGATGCTCCAAAGCTTGGGATTTTTATATATTGTATATTTTATAACCTAATCCCACTTTAAACGTATCCACAACTTTTATCCCTGGCCTGTCTGGTGTTCTCCTTGGCCTTCGTTATGCTGTTTGTTCACCAAGGTTATCTAACAAACCTCTGAGGGCTTCACAGAACAGCTGCATTTGAGCCCAGGTTCACACTGGGCTGCAGGAGTGAAGCTATGCGAGTTCAGATAAACTCGCACGATTTCACTCCCGCTGGCAGTCCCGATTTCGGCCGCGATTTCAGAGACATCTGTGCAGGTTTCTGCACAGATGTCAATGTAAATTGCGGCCCGAAATCGCAAAAAGTAGTACAGGAACTACTTTTTGAAATGCAGATGCGGCATTGCACCGATTAGGCCGTTGCCGGCAAATGCCGCCGATTTGAGATGCGATTTGACATCTCAAATCATACCAGTGTGAACCAGGCCTTATACTGAGATTAAATTGCACACAGATGGACTCTATTTACTAATTAGGTGACTTCTGAAGGCAATTGGTTCCTATAGATTTTAGTTAGGGGTATCGGAGTAAAGGGGGGCTGAATACAAATGCACACCACATTTTTCATGTTTTCTTTATTTGTATAAAAAATTGAAAACCATTTATCATTTTCCTTCCACTTCATAATTATGTGCCACATTGTGTTGGCCTATCACATAAAATATATTTACGTTTTTGGTTGTAACATGACAACATGTGGAAAATTTTCAAGGGATATGTTTACTTTTTCAAGTGTGTATGTGTGTGTGTGTGTGTGTGTATGTATATATATTAGGGTTGTACCGATACCAGTATCGGTATCGGGACCGATACCGAGTATTTGCGGGAGTACTCGTACTCCCGCAAATACCCCCGATACTAGAATAGAATACTTGTTCCCCACGCCGCCGCCAACGCTGCCGCAAAGCCGCCGCCGCCGCCGTTAATCAGCGTGCAGGGAACAGCTTTCGTTTGAATAGCTGCATCTCCGCCGCGTATAGACACTCCCCCTTTGCGCGGGATTGGACCGATGATCTGTCCAATCCCGCGCAAGGGGGAGTGTCTATACGCGGCGGGGATACAGCTATTCAAACGAAAGCTGTTCCCCGCACGCTGATTAACGGCGGCATCAAGGTATGGGGGACAACATGGCTGGAATGTGGGGGACTACGTGGCTGGAATGTGGGGGACGACGTGGCTGGAATGTGGGGGACGACGTGGCTGGAATGTGGGGGACGACGTGGCTGGAATGTGGGGGACGACGTGGCTGGAATGTGGGGGACGACGTGGCTGGAATGTGGGGGACGACGTGGCTGGAATGTGGGGGACGACGTGGCTGGAATGTGGGGGACGACGTGGCTGGAATGTGGGGGACGACGTGGCTGGAATGTGGGGGACGACGTGGCTGCATTATGTGGGGGACATGGCTGCATTATGTGGGGGACATGGCTGCATTATGTGGGGGACATGGCTGGAATGTGGGGGACATGGCTGTAATATGTGGGGGACATGGCTGCATTTGGGGACACATTTAAAAAAAGTATCGGTATTCGGTATCGGCAAGTACATAAAAAAAGTATCGGTACTTGTACTCAGTCCTAAAAAAGTGGTATCGGGACAACCCTAATATATATATGCTTCACCCTTTTATATCTAAAGATGAACTGTCCTCAGCCCTAGCCAGGTTAGAGCACAGGATTGCTGATATCCCGCAGAGTAGCAGGAAGCGTGACAGATCTCCCTCCCCGGATCCTCTGGAGCAGGAATGGGTCGAGAATGGGGTATAGCTCAGGACTTGATGCAGCGCCTGGCAGATGAGTCTCATTCTGAGAAGTCTGTACAAGAGGACATCAAACAGAGGCTTCTTGTCCAGACCTTGACCGAAATGGTACGTGTTGCCTCTTACAGAGCTAACTGAGCCCCCCCTGGCATCCTCTTTAAGATCTCTGAGACCTTTTCAGGCCACACAGACTTTCCCCCTACACCCTCTGTTGGTACAAGCAGTGTATGATGATTGGGAACATCCTGATAGGATCTTTATTCCTCCTAGACGGTTTTCCCTTTTATATCGAGGGATTTGTTAAATGGAGCATGCCAGCAGTTGATGAAGCTGTCTCCTCCTTAATTTTTGATTTAACACGTTCGGTAGATAATGCACAGGGCCTGAAAGAACCCGTTGACAAGAAATTGGAGTCATTATTAAGGGCTTCCTTTTCTTTGACCAGTGCAGCTATTCAGCCAGCTGTTGCAGCAATTGGTATTTGCCAATCCGTAAAGGATCGGATTGAAAGGCCTACTAAGCCTAACCAGGAGGACAATCTGCCTGAAGACAAGACGGATATCCCTCAAGCGCTGTGTTTTGCTGTTGATGACTTAGTCTTCTATACAGCAGATTTGGGTGCGAAGGCCAGGGGCAAGCCCCAGGGCCAGAAAAAGCTCTGGGTCCAAAATTCTTCTAAACTCGGCACCAAGCCCTTCTTTTAAAGAAACGCCCCTACTCCTTAGAGTGGGGGAAAGGTTGCTGGACTTTGCGGACATTTGGAAAACAACAATCCAGGACGAACGGGTCACCTTAATTATAGCTCGCTGTTACAGACTGTAGTTACGGGGGATGCCCCCCCCCAGAGGTTTTTAAGATCCAGCATCCCTTCAGATCCTCAAAAAAGAAGCCTTAATCTAGGCTTACCTGTAGTCGTTACTTCCGGGGGGGGTTTACAACCACTTTAAGGAAATTCCATTAGACTTACATTTCCTGATGGCTATCCCCTCGGCTAGAAGGGTGTCGGAGTTGGCGGCCCATTGATGCAAAGAACCATATTTGATCCTTCACCATGACGGGGTTGTGTTACGACCTGTTCTATCCTTTTTGCCAAAAGTGGTGTCAGCCTTTCATTTAAATCGGGACATTATTTTGCCTTTTTTTCTCTCGGACTCGTTTGGCGGATGAGACGACATTCTTTGGATGTTGTCCGGGCATTCAAGGTTTATTTGTCTAGATCTGCGGAGATCAGACTCCTTTTATGTTTTATCAAAGAAGGGGCAAGCGGCTTCCAAAGCTTTCATTGCCAATTGGATCAGTCAATTGGTCATTCAGGCCTACGGTCTGAAACATAAAGCTCCCCCCTTTCAGGTGAGAGCTCATTCTGCCAGGGGAATAGAAAACTCCTGGGCTTTTCGCCATCAGATATCTGGCTCAGATTTGCAAGGCTGCTAGCTGGTCTTCAGTGGATACGTTCACAAAATTTTATCAAGTGGAGGTTCGGGCAGCCAAGGATTCGGCTTTTGGCCGCTGTATTATGCAGGCTGCCGTATAAAGTTCTGATGGTGGTTATTATTTGGCAGGGTGTATCCCTCCCCTCCAGGCTATTGCTCTGGGACGTCCCAGCAGGTAATGAATGTCAGCCTGACTCTGTGCCCCATGATGTACTAAAAAGAAAAGGATTTTTCAGGCAAGTATGACGAAAAAATCCTACTTTTTGAGTGTGCATGATGCCTTTTTGTTTTTTAGGGAATTGGCGTAGCACTTTTTTTTTTTTTTTTTTTCTTGTATGTTGAATTATTTTATTTATCAAATATTGTGTGAGATGCTTTTTCAAACTTCGTTAGCATGAAGCAGTTTTATTGTTTGATATTGCAAAGCTGACAATTGGAAGAGGATGAAGATTTTACCCATACACACATTTACTTGCCTTTACACATGTTTTGCTAAGAATCTTTGTCAAAAAACATCACTTTTCACTGATTGTTGCTACTCCCTTACTAGCAAGCACAATTCTGCTAATTGGGGTTGTGAAGTGATTAGCAGCAGAATCTGACAGTGTGTGACATCAGCCTAAATATTGATAGTACTTTTACCCATGAGAAATTAATCTATTAACATTATAGATTTTGGATGATTGATAGAATTGCCCAAGATTAGATATATATTATGGTATTTATAATTGGATAAAGCCAATATTTTTTTGGGATAGACTGGGGAAATGTTGATACCCCTGTCAGCCTTTCCCACTAGGTAGCTTGTCATCAGATCAAGAAATCTTTGAATTGGGACACCTGTTTCTGTGAAATGTTTATTAGGAGAGATTTCCACTTACTTTGGAGAGGTTAAGGGCCCTTTCACACGTACAGACAAACGGTCCGTTTTTTAGAAGTCCGTTTACGGACTTGTAATGTATCCCTATGGGATTGCAGACGTTAGCGGATGATGCATCCGCTAACGTCCGCAACCATCCACGTCCGCAAAGATCCGCTTTTGCGGACGGAAGAAAACCCTATTTTTCTTCCGTCCGACGGATCGGATGAATGCGGACACACGGTCCGTATCCATCCGATTCCCCATAGGGGAGAGCGGAGGAGAGACAGGGCGGTCTCTGCACTGTATGCGGGGACCGCCCCGTCCGCCGACAGCGGGGATTAACGGAGGAATCCCCGCTGAGCCAAACGGGCTAACGGAGCGGATCAATACGGATCCGCTCCATGTGAAAGAGCCCTTACTCTTACTACTTGGACATTACAGGAGAGAATTATCTTTATTTTAGCCATTCCCTACTCTATCTAAAACCAAAGGAGTGTTTTATCTGAGATGCACTTTTAAATGATTTTTTTGCTGAATGAATCTACTTCTATTTGCTTAGGTAATGTTACCGCCTGGTGGCCAACATTCAGATAAAGGTTTGAAAGAAACCATACTGGATGACGATGACTGTCCTCTACAGATATTCCGGGACTGGCCAAATGATAAAGGTAATAAAACTACAAAAGGACTTTAATTCATAGATTTGCACATGTCTATCAGAATGTTTGCGTGTTTGAAATTGTAATACCTGTCCATTTTATTTTTGCCTTTTGGAGGGTCGTGTGCACCCTCGCAGGCACACAGTTTCTTCTCAGTTCGTTCTTGCTGCCACCTTCAAGGACTTGGCCATGTGTTCCCCTCCAGCTATCAACTGGTGTTTTTTTTTTGTTAAATTTCTTTATAAACAGGGAAATGGGTCCACAGGAACCACCACGACATTACAATCATCAAGAAAAGAAATATCAGCTGGTTTTTGAGTGTCCATGATTTTACCTGGTATGCTCAGTTAGGTTAACCGTGTTAAGCACTGCAACATTTTGGATTCCAAGCACAAAAGGAAGCAGTCCTGCAGAATCCGATTTCTCCAGCTCATTTACACAAATCATTTTGTGGCAGCCTGCAGTTCCCCTTCGCAGGTGCCTGACATGGACAGCCTATATTGTTCTCCCCTGTTTTTCATAAATGTATTCCTTGGTGTCTTGGCTCTTTCAGACATGGCCTCATCCACAGCCTTATCCAGAGAGGAGTTCTCAGCATCCATGCTTGAGATTGGGCCAAATTGCATATGTGCTAGTTGACTCAGAGGCTGTAAACGGACTCCTACACCTTCCCCTCCAGAATCTGTTTCTCACATAACTGCAGGGGTAGAGGTCTCTGAACCTTCTGTTGCGGAGTCTTTGATGAAGAGTCTCACAAATTCAACTGCCATAGCTCCCAGGCTTGAAGATATTCTATTAGTTTTTATTCATGTGCTGTGTGCAACTATAAAATTAGAACAGCTACCTGTAGCTTCTACTAGTCCTGTTACTACCATGGGATCTTTTTCTGATGCATTACTTTCTTGAACATTTTCTCTACAGTGACTGAAAATATTTTTGCTGCTCCCAAATGCTTTACACAGTAATGATTAATCGAGGAGGCATTTACAAAGCATTGGGTTGTTCCCACTGTGGACCCAGGATTTGTAGTTATTGAGCACCCATGACCCACTGATCTTTACATGCTCAAAAATGCACTATTTGTGTTCTGTAAATATGGGTGCATTTATTGTTTGCAACAGGTGGGCTTGGGAGAAGGCTCCACTTTTTCCTGTTGCAACAAATTCTACAGGTTGACTGTAGTTCACCGTTAATATATCACTAATTTCTGAAAATGTTATGGGTTAGCTTAGACGTTGCAGATTGCTGTCCTTAAAGGCTAAGTCCATCTTTAAGACCATGTTGCATATTGCAACCATTTTTAGGCTATATCATGGTTCCAAGCTGTTGCCTTCCTCTCTCCAGTCAGTTAGGGACTTCCAGTTGCATGTAGTTATGTGCAGAAATCTGCGCTGAATCCGTTTTTAATAAGTCAGCTGACACAAAGCTAGTATAGTGAACCTCAACTACTTCAATACTGGCCCATAGTCATTTGACATCCACAGATGGGATCTCCCATCCTGGGTGGATGTCATATGATGTCCTGGGCTTTGTGCAGTGATATCCGAATGATGCCTGCAGCTAGAGGCATCATTCAGATATCATTCTTTAGTGCCGGCGATTCTGTGCACCATAAGAACGATCATAGCGGCGGTTCCGCCACTTGATCGTTCTCATAGGCGGCAGGAGGGGACATCTCCCCCTCCTCCTTTTTTTTATAAATAAGTAAAATAAAAAAAATAATAATAAAAAAATTACAACGCCCCGGTAGCTCGCATGCAGAAGCGAACGCACACGTAAGTCCCGCCCACATATGTAAACATCGTTCAAACCACATATGTGAGGTATCGCCGCGTGCGTTAGAGTGCCAGCAACAATTCTCACACTAGACCACCTCTGTAAATCTAAACTGGTAACCTGTAAAAATCTGTTATAACATTTTGTAAATAATCGTTTTTCGTAATCTTAAGCCAGAATATAATCTATTCTGCCACATTTCTTTAGGGAAAACAACCCAAGTCAGTGTATACTATACTATTTGGACCCCTTTCACAATGACTTGTCATGCTACTCTGATGTCCAGAGTCGCAGAAAAAGTCACACAAGTGTGAAAGGGGCCTTAGTCTGTAGGAAAGTTGTCCAGTCCACAAACTATGGTATATGTCAGAAAATGTATCCATCCTGATGTACTGATGGCCTATCATTTCTTGAGGCCCAGAAATGTCAAGACAGATATCCCCCAAATTACCCCTTTTTGCAAAGTAGACAGTCCAAGGTATTTGGAAAGAGGCATGACAAGTTTTTTTGGAGTTGTCATTTTTTTTTGTTATATTTATATATATATATAATATCGTCAGCAGTGCATTACAGCGTCATCATATAACAGGTGTGGCGGTGATATAATATACAGTATATAACCTTTTTGCACGCTTTGGCCAGAGCAATATAATGTTACCCTAATAACATTGTACTACCCTGGGGAAGTGATCAGTTATTTGTTTTGGCAAACATGTTGCATCCAATTTTAGGGTGAAACATGTAACGTGTTCCCACTGCTGTAGCCTCTCCCGCTGCCCTCTCTCCCTGTGACAGCAGTACGGGGAGAAGTTCCCTGTACTAGCTTTCCTTTTTTGAAAACGGCTGTCGAACGCTGTGGTAGTTTAATTGTTTTCCTGTTCATGTGAAACTGCCTGACTGTACATGATGAGACAGCGGACACTGACAGTCTGCAGGAGACCAGCATTGCATCGGTAATCTGGTCGTGCAATACTTTTCCTGGCTCCTAAAATAAATAAAATAAAAATGCACATTTTGCATTATTTTAAAGCAAACTTATCATTTAACTGTGAAACTGCATGGCCATTATCAAGTGTTTATCCATTCTGTTCTTTTGGTTACATGAATGAGGTTAAAAAAGGAAACCGCAATAAAGTTCAACCAAGGAATGTGAACATTAACCACAGTCTACGTATATGTCGAACTTAAAATATATCTAAACCTCAAACTTCCCCTTTTTTGTTTCATAGAAAAAGAAAAGATGGTCAAATGCTTTTTTGCAGTCTTTGCCCCATTGCGGAGATTCCCCTTCACTCAGTAAGTGAAAGGAAATCCTATCTCAGCCAGTTGCCACTTCAACAAATCCCCCAATCCCCATTGGGAGATTTCTTATTTTTTTATTGGTAAATGTTTAAAATGTAGGTTTTTCCCCTCACATGCAGTCTTGGTGCTATTGGTCTTCAGGACAGACAGAGAGGGTGAAGGTCCCCAGCGATTACAGACAATATAAGCCAAAATCCAAGGTGGAAGTAGGTGCTGCATACAGATCCAACCAATATAAAACGGTCATAAACTCGACTTTAACCACTTGCTTACTGGGCACATAAACCCCCTTCCTGCCCAGGCGAAATTTCAGCTTTCAGCACTGCGTCGCTTTAAATTAAAATAGCGCGGTCGTGTGACGTGCCTCCCAAACAAAATTGACGTTCTTTTTTTCCCCCCACAAATAGAGCTTTCTTTTGGTGGTATTTGATCACCTCTGCGGTTTACATTTTTTGTGCTATAAACAGAAAAAGAGCGACAATTTTGAAAAAAAACTAAATGTTTTACTTTTTGCTATAATATCCCATTTAAAAAAAAAAAAAAAAAAAAATTTTCTCAGTTTAGGTCGATATGTATAAATATTTTTGTTAAAAAAAAAATCGCAATAAGCGTATAGTGATTGGTTTGCGCAAAAGTTTTATAGTGGCTACAAAATAGGCGATAGAATTCTGACATTTTTTTAATTAATTTTTTTTACTAGTAATACGGCGATCTGCGAAATTTGTCAGGACTGCGATATTGCGGCGGACACATTTTTGGGACCATTCACATTAATACAGCGAACAGCGCTATAAAAACGCACTGATTACTGTATAAATGTGACTGGCAGGGAAGGGGTTAACACTAGGGGCGAGGAAGGGGTTAAATGTGTATCCTGGGTGTGTTCTAACTGTGTGTGGAGGGGCACTGACTGGGGGAGGTGACCGATGCTGTGTCCATATGTACAAGGGACACAGCATCGGTCTCCTCTCTCCCTGACAGGACGTAGAGCTCTGTGTTTACACACAGAGCTCCACGTCCCTGCTCTGTGATTGCCGATCGCGGGTACCTGGCGGACATCGCGGCCGCCAGGCACGCGCATTTGCGTCTCGGGGGCGCGCCGAGTGCGCACACGCCCCCCAGTGGCCGCAAAGACGTCAAAAGACGGCGGCTGGGATTTATAGAGCCACCTTGCAGCTGTCATTTGACTATATGCCGGGGCTCAAGTAGTTAAAGAGCTAAAAAAAAAGGGTTTTTAAATACATATTTTTTTTTTTTTTACCTTTTTCTTGTTTTTAATGAGTTTAAAGCCAATTCTAGCTAGGATTGTTTTTTTACTTTCTATCATTTGGCACTGCTTTTATTGGACTTTGTTGCTAAGCTTATGTTTTTTCATATTTGTATGCATGTATTTAACGTGCAGTATCTGTTATGAACTTGTATCATATACATGCCTGTTAAATAATTTTTACATTATTTACTTTTGTATTTAATTCTTTTCTGAGTTCACCTAAAGTGTAGGAAGGATTGAGCTGTGTTTTGGTCTTTATCATTGTCTGCAGCAGAAGACTGAAATGACAGCAGATGGAGGTTATAGCTTTCCTACACTCTACATAAATTGTATAGCACTGTCACTTAGTGGTTAAGTAAAATAACCAGTGTCCATAAAGTCCGTCAAAATCCCAAACTTAAGCGCAATCGCTGCTAGTATTTCAACAAAAAGTGCAATACGGATCTTGTCCACCACCAAGAAGCTTGCAAACTGCAATCGATAAGACCTTAATATCATTAGGTCATAAGAGTTTGCCCCCCTCAAGTGGTGGAGGGTGGTGTACATTTAATATTCTGACAAGGTCCTCTACTTTTCCATTGGCTCCAAATATTTTGTTGAGTTGAAACACAGTGGAGAAAAGACAGATCGCAACCTGTAGCGATGCGGTCAGAACATATGCTCTGCGTGTGTCGTCAGATAGGATGTCTTCACGGGACTTGGAAACACGATCTGACTGGTATTGGAGCACAAATGCCTGAAATAATATTTATAGTACTGAAAGTTCAATAAGTTCAATAAAGTTATATAACTTATTTTATTTTAAAATGGCAGCTCTATGGTAACACCTTCGAAGAGTTTCATCTAGCGAGTAAAATAAATATTACTCCCTAGTTCAAATTGTATAGAAAGGTAAAACTGCTTGTTTTTTAAATAATTTACTACTTCCATACCGGGCCTATTTTGGCACTCCTCTCCTACATGTAAAAATCATATATTTTTTTTTTTTTTGCTAGAAAATTTCTCAGAAGCCCCAAACATGTTATTTATTTTTTGCATACACACTAGGAAATAAAATGGCGGTCACTGCAACTATTTATCTCGCACAGTATTTGTGCAATCATTTTTCAAACACCTTTTTTTGGGGGAAAAAACGGTTTTATGATTTTTTTTTTTAATGTAATGTGAAAGATGTTTGCGCCGAGTAAATAGATGCCTAACATGTCACGCTTTAAAATTGCGCACACTCATGGAATGGCGCCAAACTTCGGTACTTAAAAATCTCCATAGTGCTAGAATTGTTGCTCACACTCTCGAACGCACGCGCTGATACCTCACATATGGTTTGAACGGTGTTCACATGTGTGGGCGGGACTTGCGTGTGTGTTCGCTTCTGAGCGCGAGCTACCGGGGGCAGGGGCGTTTTTAAAGAAAAAATTATGTTACTGAATTTTTTTTTATTTTTAACACTTTTTACATTTTAATTAAAATTTTCCTTGTAACAGGAATCTATCGTGACAGGTCCTCTTTATGGAGAGATGCGGGGTCAAGAAGACTCCACATTTCTACTCCAGGCTGAAAAGCATGAGATCGAGAAAAAAAAATCACCCATCTCGTGCTGATCGCAGCTTTGTTAACATCTGGGAACCCGGGCGTGATGTCATAATGTCGCACTCAAGCCTCCGGAAATCTCTATCGTCTTTATCTGGCGCTGTCCAATTTTTTTCTCAGAGCCCCCCGAGGGTAGGGGAGAGCCTGAAGAACGGGAGGGGGCGGGGGATGTCGCCTATAAGAAAGATCAAGTGGTGGTACTGCCGCTATGATCATTCTTATTGTGGACAGAATCGCTGGCTGGAAATAATGATATCTGAATGCCTGTAGCTGCAGGCATCATTCAGATATCCCAGCTGACATTCCAGGACGTCATATGATGTCCTTGGGCTGGAAGTGGTTAATGTTAAAGACCCACTATAATACAGCATATCAGTAAAAGCTGTGCTCACATGAATAGAAAGGGGGAAGGAGCCACAAACAGGCTACACCACATGTCAACTGAAGGGGAATAAATTCCTCTTTTACAAACGGATCTATATCCATTGTTAATAAAACAGTTGATATCCCAATTGCTGTTTATGTATTGTGATATTACATTATATGTGATTTGTCGTCTTTTCTCCACTGTGTTTGAATTCAACCGTGTTTTTATAGCCAATTGAGAAGTAGAGGACCTTGTTGGAATATTCAAAGGGGTTGTAAAGGCAGAATTTTTTTTTATATTGATGCATTCTATGCATTAGACCTCTTTTGCACTGGGATGCTTTTCAGGCGTTTTAGCGCTAAAAAAGCCTGTAAAGCACCAGAAACGCGTCTCTCAAGCCACCCCATGTGAAAGCCCAAGTGCTTTCACACTGGGGCGGTGCGCTTGCAGGACGGGAAACAAAGTCCTGCAAGCAGCATCTTTTGGGGTGGTGCGGGAGCGGTGTATACACCGCTCCCAAAACGCCCTACCCATTGAAATGAATAGGCAGCGCTGCCGAAGCACCTGCAAAGTGATTTGGCAGCGCTACAACACGGCTGCTATTAACCCTTTCTTCGGCCACTATGGGGGGGGGGGGCAAAGAAAGGGTTAATGGCATTTGAAAAGCACTGCTAGAACAGCAGTAAAGCGCAGATAAAACTTTTAAAAGTTTTAGCTGCGCTTTCTGATGACGCCTGCACCGCCCCAGTCTGAAAGGGGTTTTAAGATAAAAAGCCTTCTGTGTACAGCAGCCCTCCTATTGCATGTGCCCCCTCTCTATCCAGCAATGTCCATTGGCTGACGCTGCTGGCAAAGTTAGCTAGCCAATTGCGAGAGAGGGCGGGGCTGGGGCTCCGTGTGTCTGAATGGACACACGGAGCTGTGACTCAGCTTGGTGCCCCCATAGCAAGCTGCTTGCTGTGGGGGCACTGAACAGGAGGGCGGGGTCATGATCACAGAAGAAGGACCCGAGAAGAGGAGGATCTGGGTTGTTCTGTGCAAATCCACTGCACGGGGGAGGGGGGGGGGGGGGGGAGTATAACATGTTTGTTATTTTTATGGTGAAAACAAATTTGAATTCACAATCACTTTAATATATGCCGTCCACCACCTTATGAAGGGCAAGCTCGTATGACTATGATATTAAGAGGTCTTAAAATTTGGTGAGCAATTTGCAATTTTCTTGGTGGTGGACCGCATGGCTATTTCACACACTTTGTGTTGGAACACTGGAAGTGATTGCACACAAGATTTGGATTTTGTTGCACTTTATTTGATGGACTCTAGTTATGTTACTTACAAGTGATGGTGCAATACAATTTGTTACACAATATTAGTAGATATCCGTTTGCGTATCTTGGTGGGCTGCAGTCACTTAGAAGTATTAAGTGACTAAAATCACAAAAATATTGCATACCGTGGTAATTTTAACAGATAATTTTTTTAGGGGGGGGGGGGGGTCAGGTGTTTGACTCTACATAGTGGATTGACTGCTTAATGTTTATCCATTTGAGATCTCACTATTGTTACTGAGAAAGTACAGTCAGGTCCATAAATATTGTGACATTGACACAATTCTAATCTTTTTGGCTCTATACATCACCACACTGGATTTGAAATGAAACAAACAAAATGTGCTTCAACTGCAGACTTTCAACTTTAATTTGAGGGTATTTACATCCAAATCAGGTGAACGGTGTAGGAATTACAACAGTTTGTATATGTGCATTAAGGGACCAAAAGTAATGGGACAGATTAACAATCATAAATCAAACTTTCACTTTTTAATACTTTGTTGCAAATCCTTTGCAGTCAATTACAGCCTGAAGTCTGGAACGCATATACATCACCAGACGATGGGTTTCATCCCTGGTGATGCTCTGCCAGGCATCTACTGCAACTGTCTTCAGTTCCTGCTTGTTCAGTTTTGTCTTCAGCAAGTGAAATACATGCTCAATCCGATTCAGGTCAGGTGATTGACTTGGCCATTGCATAACATTCCACTTCTTTCCCTTAAAAAAACTCTTTGGTTGCTTTCGCAGTATGCTTCGGGTCATTGACCATCTGCACTGTGAAGCACCGTCCAATGATTTCTAAAGCATTTGGCTGAATATGAGCAGATAATATTGCCCCAAACACTTCAGAATTCATCCTTCTGCTTTTGTCAGCCGTCACATCATCAATAAATACAACAGAACCAGTCCCATTGGCAGCCATACATGCCCACGCCATGACACTACCACCAACATGCTTCACTGATGAGGTGGTATGCTTTGGATCATGAGCAGTTCCTTTCCTTCTCCATACTCCTCTCTTCCCATCACTCTGGTACAAGTTGATCTTGGTCTCATCTGTCCATAGAATGTTGTTCCAGAACTGTGAAGGCTTTTTTAGATGTTGTTTGGCAAACTCTAATCTGGCCTTCTTGTTTTTGAGGCTCACCAATGGTTTACATCTTGTGGTGAAGTCTTCTCTTGATTGGTGACTTTGACACGCATACACCTACCTCCTGGAGAGTGTTCTTGATCTGGCCAACTGTTGTGAAGGGTGTTTTCTTCACCAGGAAAATAATTCTTCGGTCATCCACCACAGTTGTTTTCCGTGGTCTTCTAGGTCTTTTGGTGTTGCTGAGCTCACCGGTGAGTTCTTTGTTTTTAACGATGTTCCAAACAGTTGATTTGGCCACACCTAATGTTTTTGCTATTTCTCTGATGGGTTTGTTTTGTTTTTTCAGCCTAATGATGGCTTCCTTCACTGATGGTGACGGCTCTTTGGATCTCATATTGAGAGTTGACAGCAACAGATTTCAAATGCAAATGGCACACTTGAAATGAACTCTGGACCTTTTATCTGCTCCTTGTAAAGGGGATAATGAGGGAATAACGCACACCTGGCCATGGAACATGCTGAGCAGCCAATTTTCCCATTGCTTTTGGTTCCTTAACCACTTAAGGACCGCCTCATGTACATATACGTCAGCAGAATGGCACAGGCAGGCACATCAACGTGTATATATACGTGCCCTGCTTGACGTGGGTCAGGGGTCCGATCGGGACCCCCCCCCCGTACATGCGGCGGTCCCCGTGGCTTCAGGAGCGATCCGGGACGACGGCGCGGCTATTCGTTTATAGCCGCTCCGTCGCGATCGCTCCCCGGAGCTGAAGAACGGGGAGAGCCGTGTGTAAACACGGCTTCCCCGTGCTTCACTGTGTCGGCGCATCGATCGCGTCATTCCCTTTATAGGGAAGACACGATCGATGACGTCATTCCTACAGCCACACACCCCTACACTAGTAAACACACACAAAGTAAACCCTAACTCCTACAGCGCCCCCTGTGGTTAACTCCCAAACTGCAACTGTCATTTTCACAATAAAGAATGCAATTTAAATGCATTTTTTGCTGTGAAAATGACAATTGTCCCAAAAATGTGTCAAAATTGGCCGAAGTGTCCGCCATAATGTCGCAGTCACGAAAAAAATCGCTGATCGCCGCCATTAGTAGTAAAAATAAATAAATAAATAAAAATGCAAAAAAACTATCCCCTATTTTGTAAACACTATAAATTTTGCGCAAACCAACCGATAAACGATTATTGCGATTTTTTTTTTTTACCAAAAATAGGTAGAAGAATACGTATCGGCCTAAACTGAGGAAAAAAAATGTTATATATGTTTTTGGGGGATATTTATTATAGCAAAAAGTAAAAAATATAGCATTTTTTTCAAAATTGTCGCTCTATTTTTGTTTATAGCGCAAAAAATAAAAACCGCAGAGGTGATAAAATACCACCAAAAGAAAGCTCTATTTGTGGGGAAAAAAAGACGCCAATTTTGTTTGGGAGCCACGTCGCACGACCGTGCAATTGTCTGTTAAAGCGACGCAGTCCCGAACTGTAAAAACCCCTTGGGTCTTTAGGCAGCATTTTGGTCCGGTGCTTAAGTGGTTAAAAAGTGGAAGGCACATATACAAACCATTGTAATTCCTACACCGTTCACCTGATTTGGATGTAAATACCCTCAAATTAAAGCTGAAAGTCTGCAGTTGAAGCATATCTTGTTTGTTTCATTTCAAATCCATTGTGGTGGTGTAAAGAGTCAAAAAGATTAGAATTGTCGATGTCCCAATATTTATGGACCTGACTGTATGTGTCTTACCTGATCATATTACAATAGAGCCATCCTAATGTTGGCAGAGAAACGTGTCTTAAGTTTTGGGACTTCTAGATAGTACTGTGATTTTAACTGCATTTTAACACTTTGATTGGCCCAAAAGATTTTTGAAATCTCCACAGCAAAATAAAATGTTATGCATTGACCATAAAAGCTGTTGTGAGACAAATGTTGATCTAACACTATTTTAACTAAACCTGTCAATTTTATTTGTTATCTAATGCATTTCATTTTACTTTCTTTATCCCAACATTAGTTTCCTTTTCTAATTAAATATGCCTTTTTAATTTTTTTTAGGAGAACTTGTGTTTCAGTTGAAAAGAAGACCTTCAGATTACTTCTCAAAGAAAAACCGAAAACATGAGGGCAAGCCATCAAAAGAAAGGATGGATGCCTATGGTTACTCTCTTTCACCAGATAAACTGCCTTACTTGGTAGAATTGAGTCCAGGTAAGACATGACATTTTTTAGGTGTGGTACACTAGGTTTACCGTGCAACATTTTCTAAATGCATGGGCTAATCTTATCATAAGCTCATTATGCACATTTGATTAACAGGTTGTTCACGGTTGACTTTGAATTTAGAAACTCCTCAAGCATTTTTGGTTAATTATGACTTGTTTTGCAAGGCACGCTTGTACTTCATTACAATACAATATTCACTATGAACTCTACGGTCATTTTAATTATGAATTTCACTGTGTTTAACAGGTCAAAGAAAGTTTATTTTTGTTCCTTTTTGGGGTTAACATGTTTTTTTAGTTGGCTTTACAGAGCTCAAAAATCTGCGGGTTCATCAAGAAGAAACCCATGTTAGGTTGTTCAGTAAGAAGGGACCCAGGGGGTCAGATTGGAGCAGGACCCTCCTGCTAATTTTAGGGAATTTTCTGTAAAGGAACCAGATCTCAATCAGCATTACACAGCATGGCTTTAATAGAATCACAGAAATTGGTACTTTTAAGTGATTCTTTAAATACAGTGCATGGGTTTAAAACTAACCATTGTACAATGCTTGCAAGTGCTGCTTTTACTGTATGTTTGTTCTTAATAATTGAAATAGACACTGGCCATATGGCAATATGGTTATGGATTTTTTATTTTTTTTTGGCATAATAATAAGTGTCTGCCCAACTTCTGTTCCCTACTCTATACATCACTTCAAACATTTGTAGAGGTCTGCTTGTTTAAAAAATCAGAACAGTAATTATTCAGATTATTCAGGTCCCGCATAGGACCCTGTTCATATGGTTAGACAAGTGCATATATAGGGGCCTTTTTTTTTTTTCTTTTTATAAATCTTTGCATGTTTCTCAGATCAAAATGTTGTTCTAGATCAAATTGGGTGTGCTATTATTTATCCAAAATGTGAAACTTTTACCTGAAAGATAAGACATTTGGGCAATTAAGTGAATGCAGCCCTCATATTACTAATGATGATTCTTTTGAAAAACCAGAGCAGGTGCATGATTAATGGGATATAGCTACTTTCCTCTAGAAATATTGATGGCTGCAAAATATCTGGGGACGGGAAGTAGGTGCTGCGGAACAGGTTAGAACAGCATACAGGAATGCAGTACTAGAGGGTACCTGCCATGCAGCACAGGTGTTTAGCGTTTTAAATGACCAGATGATAGGTCAGCTTGAAGTCCATCCTAACGGACTAGCAAAAGTGTGCCCATTTCAGGCACAGGAGTTAATGGACCACTAAAAACATCCTTGTGATTGGGGGGGGGGGGCATAAATAGATCAGCAAGATAAGTAAGCTAGTGAAGTATTTTGGAGAAAGTTGCTGACCTTTGTTAGAGAACATCAATATATACAGGTCCTGCACAGACGTTTGACATTTGCATGTTTAACATTAGTAAAGGCAGGTGGATTTCAGCCATGCTTCCTTGCTCTTTAATAGTCTGTTCTGCAACATAACTTTTCACACATCTTGCTCACTTTAATCTCACTATTAAGTATTGTATTTGTGAACTTGCACATGAGTTAAATGGGAAATGCCTCTAAATTCAAATGTAATATTAATTGTGTGTGTGTGTGTATGTATGTATAAATTATTTCAGCGTGTGGCAGTCTGCATTATGTAATTTAATGAGCAGGTTTTACTAATACTATGAAAATTCTTAACAGAAGGTACAGTGGTAGTGACACCTGCAGAAAAATAAAGTCCTTTGCTACCAAGAATAAGTGTGTGCATGTTATTAATATAAGCCAGAAACCGCACAAGGTTCCCATTTAACATAAATACCACCACTAAACCACTAAATGTATGTGTCATACGTGATCAAAATAAAAACACAATATTTGGATGTTCTAGGCTGCCAATTCACACTTTCCTGTCTTCTCTCTTACTGCTTTTCTTGGCATGCTCTGCATGGTCTGTTCTGCTGGTGGTGTCTTTTCCTGGGTCCTGTCTGTGTGTGTGTTCTGTCCTCAGGCAGAAGGAACCACTTTGCCTACTACAACTTTCATTCTTGTGAAGGTAATAACGTGTTTACAAACTAATGACGCAGTGGATCAAGTGCTCATTTGTTTCAAAATCTCGCTTGCATTTTTCCTGATTTTGTCTTGTTTCATATTCTTTTAGCAAACATAAAGAGATTAGATTTACCGTTACCTGTATTGGCCTCCTATTTGTGATATTTTGTTGTGCAAGTAACATTGTGCACAGTACGCCATAACGGCAAAACAAACATCAAAAGATTATGATTGCAGTCATGGGTAGAAGCAACCTACTTTTTACCATATACTGGGGCATGAAGTCACAGCATTCTTTGCTAGCCCCATAGCCCCATTCACATCTTTTGATATCAATGGAAATAAATTAAAACGCAAATTGCGCTGCACTGTACGTTGCACTTTAACGCACATCATAACACATTAACACAGACTGACGCATGTTGCAACGAGAGCTGTCATGCGGTTTGATGCTTTTACATTGATTTCAGCAAAAAACACATCAGGCAAAAATAGTTATTTTGGTGTTAGTTTTAAAAATAAGAGCAACAAACTTTATTTTATGGTTAAATCTTGGACATTTATCCAGAGAGATATTTCCATAAGTAACAATGTTTTTATTTAAGATTTACATTAGCTGGCACATAGTTCAGAAATAATGGATGCATTTTATTGTAATTTTATATTATAAATGTTATAGACATAAACAGAATGACAAAGTTATTATTTTAGTCTAGACAGATAAATCATACCAGTAATATTTTTTTTTTCCTTCCTACATTGAGATGGGTCAGACTCTAGGGATAAGCCAAAGCTCTATCGTCTTCAGCGAAGTGTCACTGAAGTTGGAACTGAGAAACTTGATGAGAATTCTATACAGGTGAGATGTTGCTTATTAGAATTACAAGATGTCAGTTATTAATATCCTAACATTTATATCGCTTGTATCTAATTTTTTATTTATTTTTTACTTTTGAAAGATGGTGTTTAATATAGTAATTCAATATATATTTTCTCCATCATTCATTGAGGCACAGCACTGTAGATATACTGATGCCTATGATAGGAATAGACACAGAATGAAATTTTAAAAGGGTCAAGCTTTTTCGAGTGGCTATACCCCTATACTTGGTATGTAGCGAAGTTTAGATTAAAGGGGTTGTATCGTTTTTTTTTTTTTTTTTTATTTAATAACCAACATGTTATACTTGCATCCACTGTGCAGTTCGTTTTGCACCGAGTGGCCCTGACCCGGCTGTTCTGGGGTCCCACGGCGGCTGTCTCGGCTTCTAACTGCTAAAGCCAATCCCTTCTGGGAAGCTTTTTCCCGAGGGGGTAGCTTGCGAGCATGCTTCCTTGTCGTACAGTTGGTGTCCATAGACGCCAACTGTATGACTAGGTAGGATGCATTAAGGTGACAAAACACAAACCTTTACAACCCCTTTAACCGCTTAAGGGACCGCCTGGGCAAAAGGACGTACAGGTACTTCCCCTTTAGGAGCCCAGCCGTGGGTCGCGCGCCGCCGCGACCTGGAAACCCGATCGCCGCCGGTGTCCCGCGATCGGGTCACGGAGCTGGAGAAAGGGGAGAGGCAAGAGTAAACAAACCTTTTCCCGTTCTTCCTAGTGAGAGTGTCACTGATCGTCTGTTCCCTGTCATAGGGAACGACGATCAGTGATGTCACATGCCAAGTCACACCCCCACACAGAATTACTCGCTAGGGCACACCTAACCCCTTCAGCGCTGATCGCTGTAAAAATTACAATGGTCCCAAAAGTGTCCGATGTGTCCGCCATATTGCAGTTGCGATAAAAATCGCTGATCGCCGCCATTACTAGTAAAAAAAATATATATATATTAATAAATATGTCAGAAAACTATCCCCTATTTTGTAGACACTATAACTTTTGCGCAAACCGATCAATATTGCGATATTTTTTTTTTTTTTTAGCAAAAATATGTAGAATATGTATCGGCCTAAACTGAAGATTATATATCTATATATATATATATATATATATATATATATATATATATATATATATATATATATTAATATATAATATATATTAATATATAATATATATTATATCGGGATTTTACGGAGGTAACTCATTGGGACAGGTCCTGGTCGTTTCTTGAAAGGAATCACCTTCTTTCTGTGGTAGCACTGTTCTCTAATGCTGATATCTGGAAAATACTTCCCCCTCCACTGCTTTTTAAAATACCTTCTCATGGCTCTATTCTGACCCAGAAGGGCATATTTCTCAGAAGTCCTTTGTCTGCGCCATGATGAACCAATGATCCCTGCTTTTTCAAGATCTAATTTTGCTTCTCAATCACTGGCTTTTATGGCATAGCTGTGACACAGACTCTTTGCTGTCCCACCTTGCTTCTTTATCTTCAATCATGAGGTCAAAACATTGTAAAGCCTCTCTTGTACTGTGGGATTTGAATTCAGTCCTGTAGAAACCTCCCTTTACGGCAAGAAAATTACTTTGTAGGCTTTATAGCCATTAGCTTGGCAATGGGGGTTCTGGAACGTCTCATACGGCTCCATTTCTGGTTCTTGACAAATATAAGGTTGTTTTCAGGCATAATATATTATTATTATTATTATTATTATTATTATTATTATTATTATTATTATTATTTTTATTATTAATAATAATAAAAATAATAATAATAATTTTTTGTTTTAACTAAAGTTATGTCCTGTTTTTTCAATTTAATGTTCCCCGCACACTTCTCTAATTTAATAGCACTGCTGGGGTAGCATAATCTCAGATGAAGCAGTGAGCATAAGGGTATGTTGGACCACTGGAGATTTACTCTCTGCATTTTTGTGTGTGTGTGAGCCGCAGTCTGACTTGCGGGTGTGCTACCAGATAAGGTTTCTTTAACCTTTTGCTGGAGCACATAGCATCATAAAAAAATAAGACAAGCATATCACTCAGTATGCAGCCCGACTTCATTACAGTAATAAGGTATAAGCAGGCTTTAACATCCCTGTAATGAAGTTTTAAAATGACAGCTCCTTCGAGAGGTTGTAAAGTCAGAAGGTTTTTTTATCTTAATGCATTCTGTGCACTTAAGATAAAAAGCCTTCTGTGTGCAGCAGCCCCCTCGGCCTACCTAATACTTACCTGTGCCTCATCTCTGTCCAGCAATGTCCACAAATATCTTTGCTGTCCGAGACGTTCCCTCATGATTGGATTAGACACAGCAGCGGCACCATTGGCACTAGCCCATCAAGGGAGAGAGGGTAGGCCACGGGCCATCTTTATGTGTTGAATAAAAAAACATTTACAATTACTTTTAAGCTATGAAAATGCTTACTGTACATATTGCTCTTTTAGAAACAGAAGCCTTTGTGAACTAGGCCTTAGTCTTTAATCTTCCTACAAGCAGCAATATTCCCACATGTACTTGAATCGACAGTGCTGTATCTCTCAATGAACCTCACAGAAAAGGATTTTACGTTAAGAGAATAATCCTATTTTAAATTTTTTACATTAGAATTTGTGTAAAATAGCTTTCAATGGTCATTGTGAAATTATAATCAATTAGCAATGTATAGTTTTGTATTACAGGGGTAGTATTACAGTTATATTACAATTGTACGCTGTTGTTGATTCTATTGAAACTGATGTTTTTTTATACAGTTGTTTGGCCCAGGCATACAGCCCCATCACTGCGATCTTACAAATATGGATGGAGTAGTCACGGTCACCCCAAGAAGTATTGATGCTGATACTTTTGTTGATGATCAGCGTATCACTGAAACCACCATGTTACACAGTGGAGTGAAGGTGCAGTTTGGGTCATCCCATGTTTTTAAATTTGTGGATCCTAATCATGACCAGTTGCTGGGTAAAAGACCATCTGATGCTGGACAGATGTTTAGAGGGCAAAGGGGCAAGATGGGGTAAGCTTCTAACTTTTTTTCTTTTCTTGTTATTGTAATGTTATTTTAAAGTTATTGTTTATTTTCAAATCTCATAAACCCATATTTTATTTGCAATAGAAAACATATTAAATGTTTAAACTGAGAAACTATATACAATTTTTAAGAAAAAAAATTAAGGTTTTGAAATTAATAGCAGTAACCTATAGCAAAAAATGTGGGACATGGCAACTAAAAGCTGGCAATGTAAGTGGTACGAACAAGGAAGAACTGGAAGAACATTTTGCAACTACGGTAATTAGGTTAATTGGCAACAGGTCAGTAACACGATTGGTTATATGAAGAGCATCTCAGAGTCAAAGTGTCTCAAAAGACATTGGGCAGAGAACCGCCAATCTTTGAAAAGCTGCATCTAAAAATTGAAAGATTTCCCATTAATAATCCTTGACATAAAATTGCGAAGACTTTAAATGCATCATCTACAGTACATCATAAAAAGATTGAGAATCTGGATAAATCTCTGTGCGCAAAGGACAAGGCCAAAATGCAATATTGGACGCCTGTCATCTTTAGGCCCTCAGGCATTAAAAACCGCAATGATTCTGTGATTGACATCACTGCATGGGATCGGGAATATTTTCAAAAATCGCTGTCTGTGAATGCAAGTTAAAGCTCCATCGTGCAAAGAAGAAACCATGAACATGATCCAGAAACACTGCCATCTTCTCTGGGCCAAAGCTCATTTGAAAGGGTCTGTTTGAAAGTGGAAAACTGTTCTGTGGTCAGACCAATCAAATTTTGACATTCTTTTGGCAACCATGGGCACCACGTCCTCTACTAAAGAGGATAGGGACTTTCAGGCTTGTTAACAGTGCTCGGTTCAAAAGCCTGCATCTCTGATTGTATAGGGGTGCATTAGTGTGCATGGAATGGGCAGACTGCACATCTGGAATGGAACCATCAGTGCTGAAAGACAGACAGATCCAGGTTTTAAAGCGGCTTGTGCTCCCAACTAGATGATGACATTTTCAGGGAAGGCCTTGCACATTTAAGCAGGACAATGCTAACCACATACTACATCTATGACAACAGCTTGTTATTGTAGTAGAAGACTTTGGGTGCTTAAATGGCCTGCAGTCCAGTCCTTTCACAAACTGAAAATATTTCATGCGTCCTGAGATAAAATAAATGACCAAGAAGACCCAGGACTGTTGAACAGTTAGAATCCTATAAGTTAGAGTCCTATATCGGGCAAGAATGGGACACATTTCTTCTAAAACTCCAGCAGCTGGTCTCCTCTGTTCCCAGACATTTACTGACTTTACAGTACCTTCAAACCCTAAACAAGCCCTGCCCAGCAGCATAGCCAAGGAATATTTATCCAAAGGGAAGTTTATTCAGGAACAGTGCTCATGACACCAGTTTACCTTACTAAAGCATATGGAGACCAGGTATGCCAGGCTGCTCTATTTTTATCTTATTGGAGTGACGTGGTGGTGTTGCCCCAAATTTGCTAAAGTGGTACGTTCTAAGGTTGGGAAAAATATGTTTGTCAATTGACTTTGGGTACGTGGAGTCTGTTCTGCTTTTTTTAGTTAGTAGTTGGAGCTATTTCTGTTCTTGTTTCTTAAGTGTATCAAGTGGTGGTTAAGGATAAAACTTCATATCTTCGTACTAAGCCTACCAAGAGATATGGCTTCCGATTACTTTTGCCAAGCCTCTCAGATCTATATTTAAGAGGTTAAGAAGAATGGCCTGCTGTTCTTAAGGACTTTATTTGAAAGCTGAATTGTCCCACAATTTCACATTAGTACTGCCACAGTATCTGCTTTCCACTCTGTCTAATTTGCAAAGATCCAGTGGGTTGTTATGAGTCAGAATCGTTGAGGCAAATCCTTTTCATTTTCTGTGTTTCAAGAGGATTAAGAATTGAAGGAGTAGAATAATTTCCCTAAATGAAAACCTGCAAACAAAAGTGCATTTTAGATAGAAGATAGACCATAAAAAATAAAAATATGCTACTGGAGAAATTAAAGTAAATGTAAAAAAAAAAAGTATCTTTTTAACCACTTGCTGCCGGCCGTACGACTTTGTATGGCCGCAGTGTGGATCCCAATTGCCGTGAGGCCTTCTATATACGGCCTCCAGCCACTGGGGGGTGCGCGAGCCCGCGCCGCATCACTGAGATGCGAGGCACCCGCGATCGGCGGTTACACAGACAAGGTTGTGGATCTGTGTGTATAAACACACAGATCCACGTCCTGTCAGGGAGAGAGGAGACCGATGCTGTGTCCCTTGTACATAGGGACACAGATCGGTCACCTCCTCCTGTCAGTCCCCTTCCCCCACAGTTAGAAACACTATGCAGGGTACACATTTAACCCCTTCCCTGCCAGTCACATTTATACAGTAATTAGTGCATATTTATAGCACTGATCGCAGTATAAATGTGAATGGTGCCAAAAATGTGTCAAGTGTCCCATGTGTCCGCCATAATGTGGCAGTCCCAATAAAAATCGCCGATCACCGCCATTACTATTAAAAAAAAATTATTCTGTCCCCTATTTTGTAGGCGCTATAACTTTTGCGCAAACCAGTCGCTTATTGCAATTTTTTTTTTTTTACCAAAAATATGTAGAAAAATACATATCAGCCTAGACTGAGGAAAAAATGTTTTTTTACAAAAAACTGGGCTATTTATTATAGCAACAAGTAAAACATATTTTTTTTTTCAAAATTGTCGCTCTTTTTTTTGTTTATAGCGCAAAAAATGAAAAACCGCAGAGGTGATCAAATACCACCAAAAGAAAGCTCTATTTGTGGGGAAAAAAGGACGTCAATTTTGTTTGGGAGCCACGTCGCACGACTGCGCAATTGTCAGTTAAAGCGACGCAGTGCCGGAAGCTGAAATTTCACCTGGGCAGGAGGAGGGTATATGTGCCCAGTAAGCAAGTGGTTAAACAAGATTTTGCACAACTTTTTTTTTTGGGGGGTAATATAAAGGACTAAAGTCTCAAATCTTTTTAATATGTTAAAAACGTTTTTTTTTTTTAATGCAATATGTAAGATTTTAAATCTATTACTAAAATAATACCTGGTAATTGTGCCATTGTGATCCTTGTTCAGCCACTTGCTCTTATTGGGTAACAGTGCTCTGTCTGTGTCTTTCAATTCCTCTCCTATGTTGTCACATGCTCTTCCAGTGGAAACGCTAACCAACTGTATATCCTGCTTCAGCTGCCTGATATAATGAGATAAATTGGTCGCAAAGGTTTTTACTTCTCAGTTCTAAGGCTCCTTTCACACTTGTGAAACTATTCCTGTGACTTTACACAGCACAGTCACATGACAAGTCGTACCCCATGATTCCCAATGATAACCATTTATATCTGTGCGACCTTCAAGTTGCGCATACTTCAAAGTAGTCCCTGTACTACTGACTTTGATGCGAGTTGAGGTCCATAGACCTTAAGTTTACACAGGCATTCCCTGAAATCGCAGCCGCAAAATTGCATGACTGTTAAAGGGGTTGTAAAGGTACATTTTTTATTTTCCCCCTAAATAGCTTCCTTTACCTTAGTGCAGTCCTCCTTCACTTACCTCATCCTTAGATTTGGCTTTTAAATGCCCTTATTTATCCTCACTTCTGTAACTGCACACAGTAATGCGAGGCTTTCTCCCTGGTGTCGAGAGAGCCTCTTGAGGGGGGAGGGGGCGAGCAGGCAAGTCAGGACACTCTCTAAGTTGCAGATAGAGAAAGGAGCTGTGTGCTAGTTGGTGTCCTGACACTCCTGCTCGCCCCTCCCCCTAAAGAGGCTTTCTCCACACCAGTGAGAGCCCTGCATTACTGTGTGTAGTTACAGACAGAAAAACAGGAAGTGAGGATTTCTCAGAAGAAATAAGGATATTTTAAAGCAAAATGGAAGGATGAGGTAAGTGAAGGAGGACTGCACTAAGGTAAAGGAAGCTATTTATGGGGAAAAAAAACTACCTTTACAACCCCTTTAAGTCACGACAGTGTGAAAGGGCCCTAAGGCTACTTTCACATCAAAAATTAATCTTGAAAGTATAAATAAACGTTCTGCTTCTCGGATTACGTTTTTCTTCATTTAGATGTATCCAGCGTTATCTGTATGCCATGGTTGTTAATGTTGATCCAAGTTTCCTTGTTGACAAGGTATGTTGGGGTTGCCATCAAAAGAAATGCAACTTCAATACAATCGGTAGGTTTATGGTCACATTTGTTACTGCAACACATGGGTATGACGCCAGCTTTTGATGTATAATGAATTATGAAAAGAGGCAATGATGTATTTTGCTTTACTTAAACCGCTTCAAGGCATCTATCACAAAATAAGATTGGATAACCTATGTTTAAAGAGTACAGTCATGGTATGATTGATCTATTGGTATAGAGACATTTTATACTATTTAATGGTCTAAGCGATTTAGCAATTTTTTTTTTATTTGTAATGCTGATTTTAATATCTGCTACTTTCTCCTTTTACAAGAGTACAGTCATGGCAAAAAAAAGCATAGACCAATAGCCTTTTACACCAGATCTCTCAAGCCGCCCATGCGACTTAGTCTGGTTGTATAATCTCCTTTTGATCTACCATCAGCTATGTAGTGCAAGAGCCTTTCTGATTTAATGCATAGGACATGGAAACAAGGCTAAGCTCAACATTGTAGCATGAGTTGGATTGTGGTACAATATTGAGTGTCTGCAGGCAACAGTGAAGCATGGTGGAGGTTCCTTCCAAGTTTGGGGCTACATTTCTGCAAATGGAGTTGGAGATTAGGTCAGGATCACTACATGTGAATGACGCAGAAAAATGCAGCACAATCCTGTGTGATTCACATGCAGATTCCAGTGTGAATGGGCCCTTAGGTTTTCAGAAATGAATTGCACAGTTGAACAAAGGGGCAGGAGCTTTCACTATTTTTCCTGCACTTTCATACTCCATTGAACCTTCTCGGCACTGGTCACAGATCTTTAACAATGCTTACACTATTTGGTGAAGGCAAAACTTTTTGTGGAAGTCCCCACTAGAGAGATTCACAATCTTTATTTGCCCTGTTTATTGCTATCCCTGAAAATAAAAGTAATGATAAATTCAAAATTTTGGGTTATCCCCCCGAACAGGATTAGATAGGGACAGTTCTGGTGACTGATTGCAACCGGGCATGCCCTCACTTTGGATGGATTTCCACTCCCTGTTGTGGCTATGGGACAAGAGGTGTAGGAAAATCTCCCCAATGGAACACAGACGGCAAAAAAAACAACTGACACGGGTTATAAGCATTCCTTGCTCATATATATAAAAAAAAAAAAGTTTTGCCTTTTTTAGTTTCACTTCTTAAATATTTTGTTTTTCACATGGCATTTTTTTTGTCTGCCTGAATACCAGACAGCAATTTATTTTTCTGATGGGTAGTACATCGTTTGAATTGCATTTTGTGATACCATAATGTCTTTCATTATAATCCAATGAAGGCATTCAGAGGGAAGAATGAAACCAAAATGTGTTATTCCAAGAATGCTAAATACTTTTCATTGTTCTTTTTAGGGTTCAGGAAACCACATTTGGCCTAGAAGGAGATGTTCTTAGTGGCTCATCGCTGCAGTCCAATAAGGTATAAATATTTTTGTTTAATGTCATTTTTGTTTTCTACCAAGCAGAACGAACTGTTCAATAAGTGCCCGTTCACACCAGAGCACAGTGTGGGGAAACACGCACCATTTGTGCATTTCCTGCGCTGTATTCAAAAAGCACTGGGTGTGTGAACTACTGCGCGTGTCAGTATTTTCCCAATGGCACCTCATATGTAGAATGCAGTTACAGTGCGTTTGCCTGCACTTAGATTGAATGGTACCGCAGTACCACTTTTATTTGGTGCAGTGCGTTTTTGAAAAATTGTGCATGCAGCACTTTTTTTGTGCGATCTCAGCCCTTTCTAATGTAGCACCGGAATTCAGGTGTGACCCGGCCCTAAATGTAGCGTCTGAGGGTGATGCCTTTTCCAGCCGATCGCAAAGTATTGTAAGACACATCAAAAGGGTGGCTTCACACAGTGTTTGTGCTGGGCAGCTGCGCTTTCCCAGAGACTTCTATTATGCTCCACAGTTTAGGAAAATGCACCAAAACCGTGGGTCATCAAAGACCTCTATGAGAAAGCACCGCTAACCTGCAAGAAAACCACAGACTCACTGCACTGTGGCCAAAGCGCAGCAGATTAGTGTGAAGCTGCCCTAAACCATTACTTTTGCTTAATGTGAATGTGACATATATCACACACACTACATTTACTCCTATATGCTGACTTGGCTTCCCAAGTGAAATCTCTGCACTTTGCTGATTCTCAGTCCCTCTCCATGCATGTCTGCAATAAGCATCACACCGTTCTACTACACATGTGCCTGTTTGCAGAGCACATCTTTATGATCTGCCTCTCTGCACACCTGTGAAAGTTTGTGTGTGTGTGATGCACACAAAACCCACACTCTGTATAAAACCGATTATAGCGCACACATACAAGAATGACATTTATCTTGCAAGGCTATTTAAAATCACCTGAACATATTTAAAAAAATACGGGGGTTTGGTCACACTATACGGTCATATAGTGCTAAGCCCACTTACTATGACAAAGTACCCAAAGTTAGTGGGTCCTACCCTAGTAATGGAATGCAAGATCCTGCGTCTCAACTATGGGAGACAAACTCCTCTATGCAGGCCCGGACTGGGACAAAAAATAGGCCCGGGCATTTTTGATTGAGCAGCCCATGACATGCTAACTGTCACCTCTGGCTGAGAACATGCGGGGAGGTGGAGAGCACTGTGGGGTGGCAGAGAGCATGGAGGGAGGTGGAGAGCACTGGGGGGGTGGCAGAGAGTACTGGGGGGAGGTGGAGATCACGAGGAGGCAAAGAGTATAAGAGGTGGAGGAGGAGCAGTGGGGGCGGCTGCATATAAAAAAATCTTTTTCTCCATCTCCCTTCTGCAGTATTGGAAATAATGCCTGCTTTTACTCTACCTCTCGCAGCCTCAGGCATTCCAATACAGCAGAAGGGAGATGGAGAAAAATATTTTTTATATGCAGCCGCCCCCACTGCTCCTCCTATCCAGGTTAGAGGAGCGGGGGGGGGGGCGCTGCACTCACGTTTTCTGGAATCCGGTCTGGTGTTGTAGCAGCAGGTGTCGGCTCTGGCTCCTCCCCCTCGCAGTCACGCTCCCCGACCGTGGAGAGGCCGAAGGCTTCTCATCTAGCTCCTCCCCCTCTGTGTTTACGTCCACCCGGGCGGCCGCGGAGGGGCTAGATGAGCGGCGCGGCTTGCAGCCTGGCGGCGTCTCGGTGGCCGCGGCCCACCGGGCTAATGCCCGATGGCCAGTCCGGGCCTGCCTCTATGTGAGAGACCTGAAGGGATTCCTCCTATGCACTGGTGGCCACTAATAAAGAGGTAATGAGGAGGGGGAGGGGTGCTCCAGCCCAAAAAACCTGGTCAGAGTTACTACAATATACAAAAACATATTTGGGGGGGGCGTTTTAGATTTAAGATGGTGTTGCTATAAGACCAACAGTACAAAACCGATTACAGTGCACATATACAAGAATTACATTTATCCTGTAAGGCTGTTTAAAATCACCTGAACCTATATAAAAAAAAATCACTCGCACACTGTCCTCTCAGTGGGCGTTTTTCCCTAATCGAAGGAGGACTACATTTTTGGGGATCCTGGGCCACGCTTGAAGACTTTTGAAAGAAGATACCGACACTTTGTTTTTTTTATATCAGTACTTTCCTTTTGCGGCTCAACAGACATTCATCATCTTGAACCAACCTGAGCCCAGAAAATGACACTTATTTTTAGAATATATTGTGAGATTAAATTTACAAAAACTTATTAAACATATTTGGCTTACAGTGGTTGTAAAACCCCATTCATGACATTTGACCTAGGCACATATCTGTAGTGTTTACTTATCTCTCTCCAAAGCTCTAAGTGACCTGTCTTTCTGCTGCTTTGTTTTTCTCACTTCTGACACGTTTTCCGACGCATGGGATAACAGCAGAATTTTTTTTTCAGGGAGGGAGCTTAAAGTAAGATGAGCACTAAGCTTGTCTTTTCGGACTGCAGCTCTGCATGTTCCTTCCTTCCTCTGCCTATGTGGAGTGGGGGCGTGTGCCTTTACTCCAATCAGCTCTCACACAGTGTAAGCTTGGACACCACACCCACTACTTGAAGAGGAAACACGATTTCTAACACGATCTGCATTTTCCAAAGAGTGTAGAAAGGGAAAGACTGCAGATATACATGTAAAATTTATGTAGGAGGATTTGTTTCATCTCTGTGTATCATCTGGGGCTATTCAGTTCACTGGGTATAGAAGAGGGACTTTAAGTGAATATTTTTTTTTTACTTTTTTTCCTAGAGCTCTAGTAAGTTGGACAGTGATAAAATGGGAAGCTCTACAGAACGTGGCATGGTAAAGCCAATGATACGGATGGATAAGCAACAAGAACCCCGTAGTCTGGATGGCAGGTAAGAACATTGAATTTCTTTGAAAAGTTGTGTTTTGCTTTGGTGTTCCAAAAATACATATTTGTCCCACAAATTAAGAAACATTAACCGGATATAGAACTTTCAGCTGTCTTACTTTTGTAATTCCAGACCTTTGGATATCACTTAAAAGAGACTATTTTGCTTTCTAATATTGTTCACTTAAATCTAAACAATCGGCAATAATTTTGAGTGGAGTTGAGGTCTCCAAGTTTTCTCATTATACATATAGAAGTTTGAAATACACTTGTTAAGGGTCTATATAAATTCTGTATAATAATAATAATATACACATACTGACCACTTTATCAAGTACACCTGTGTAATTGCTTTGCAGGACACATTGCAACTCAATGCATTTGGGCATCTAGACGTAGTGCAGAATACTTGGTGAGGTTCAAACCGAGCATCAGAATGGGAAAGAAAGGGGATTTAAGTGACTTTGAACGGGGCATGGTTGTTGGTACCAGACAGGCTGGTCTGAATATTTCAGAAACTGTTGATCAACTGGGATTTTTATGTGCAACCAACTCTAGGGTTTACAAACATGCCTTGTTTATGTCAGAGGTGAATAGGCAGGCTGGTTCAAGATGTTAGCTGTTAGGCAACAGTATCTAAAACAACCACTTGTTACAACCAATGTATGCAGAATACCCTCTCTGAACGCACAACACATCGAACCTTGAAGCAGATGGGCTACAGCAGCAGAAGACCACAATGGGTGCCACTCCTGTCAGCTAAGAACAGGAAACTGAGGCTACAATTCACACAGGCTCAACAAAATTGGACAATAGAACAGGGGTCTCCAAACTACGGCCCTCCAGTTGTTCAGGAGCTACAATTCCCATCATGTCTGTGAATGTCAGAGTTTAACAATGCCTCATGGGATGTGTAGTTCCACAACAGCTGGAGGGACGTAGTTTGGAGATCTCTGCAATAGAAGATTGGAAAAACATTGCCTGGTCTAATGAGTCTCAATTTTAGCTGCGACATTCAGATGGTAGGGTCAGAATTTGGTGTAAACAACATGAAAGCATGGATCTATCCTGTCATCCTGCCTGTATCAATGGTTCAGGCTGGTGGTGTAATGGTGTGGGGGATATTGTTTTGGCACGCTTTTGGGTCCCTTCATACCAATTGAGCATTGTTTAAAGGCCACGGCCTACCGGAGTATTGTTGCTGACCATGACCTTTGTCTTCTGATGGTTACTTCCAGCAGGATAAAGCATCATGTCACAAAAAATTAAAAATCATCTCAAACAGGTTTATTGAACATGACAATGAGGTCACTGTACTCCAATGGCCTCCACAGTCACCAGATCTCAAACCAATTTGGGATGTAGTAGAATGGGAGATTCGGATCATGGATGTGCAGCTGACAAATCTGCAGCAACTGCATGATGCTGTCATGTTGTTATGGATCAGAATCTCTGAGGAATGTTTCCAACACCTTGTTTAATCTATGCCACAAAGAAATGAGGCAAAAGGGTGTCCAACCCAGTACTGGCAAAAAGTGTACATAATAAAGTGGCAGGTGAGTGTATGTCCCTATATATATATATATATATATATATATATATATATATATATATATATATATATATATATATATATATATATATATATATATATATATATATATATATATATATATATATATATATATATATATATATATATATATATATATATATATATATATATATATATATATATATATATATATATATATATATATATATATATATATATATATATATATATATATATATAGCACTTGTTAAAGTCTAGGATTCAGCATAAGGGAAATACCATATCTTTGTGTCCCTCAAGTTGCTGTCTTCTGGCTTGGTCATTTCGGTCACTTGACAGCCCTGACCAATGACTGCAAGCATTATGCTATAATACACTATTACACTGCCTCCAAGGCTTGTACAGCGTTAAGAGTGTATGGAGAAGTAAATTGGCAGGCGTGGGTGGCGTATGGTGGATAAGTCCGCAGGAACCAGAGAAGTTTGGAATTTATTCTTCCTACTTGTGTATTGTACACTTCTCCAGTTTCTAAATAATATATAGACAGCCATCAAGGCAGATGGAAATCTCCTATTTCATTGTTATTGAATACCTCAGACCTGTATATCCTTGATAAGCATCTTGGAGCCTGTATATTAAAACTCCACTCCAGCCAAAATGTTTATTCAATTTTGGATTTAGTAGGGAAAAGTTGGTCTGTCAGTTTTTATTGCTATTGGTGTCCTTGTTTTAATTTTTTTCTTCACTTCCTATGGGTTTTACTTCAGTAAAGTGGGGAAGGGTTTAAATCTGAGATCATGAAAATCAAAATGGTGTAAAACCATCTGCGTGTGGTACTAGAAGCAAGGGGGAAATGCCCTTCAGGCCCCATTCACATCCCTGTTCACACATGTGAACCGGCTCCCAATCAGTGCTCTCAGCCAATGGCAGAGCGTGCTGATCAGAGTGTTATGGCGGGGGTGCTGTCAGAACACAACAGCTCAGCGGAGAGATCGCTGTACTAACATCGGAACGTTGGTACAGTGGCTCCGACCAGAGTTGACTTTTAATTTAATTGAATTTCTTCATTTAAACCACTGGGTTAAACGGAAATTAACTCTGTATGTACCAGGCTTAACTCGATGCTTAATTGGAATTGGCTTTTTGACTTGTCTCTTAAATTATTAAATGTTTAAAACCTCCCACAAGCCTCCTTTTGAAAATTGCACAGTATTTTATTTGATACCCTTGTTATTCAATATGTAGGAACCAACACCCATCACCTCCAGCCATGGTTTTCTTATTTACCTGTCATATCTATTGTTTCCCCACCACTTAGATTTCAGACTGAGACATGATTCTTTTTTTTTTTTCTGTGGATTTTGTGACTGGTGTATTTTTACAAACCTTTGCAGAGCTATTTGCCTTGTGAAATTGCATGTACAGTTGTTCTGTGTTGAATGTGTGACTTGGGGAAAATACTGTATTATGACCACTAGCTGAAGCTGATGATCTTGGTAAAGTAATACATTTTTTTCTTATTGGCTCAATCTAGCCCATAATGCAATATGTTCCTGATTTCACACATTCAACCTGGAGAGAAAATAGCCAAATAAAATTTGATTTTGATCCCATTTGCACTGTTTTATTTGTTATAAATACACCCCTTTAATTTCATGTGTACAACCTATTGGTATGTTGGTGTAATAAAAAAAGTATAATACTGATTATAAACTTCTATTCATAGTTATTACAGGCGAGATTTTAGGTGTCACCCTTGCTGCTCCAATATATTTCACATATTTTTTTCAAATTGTTTTTAAATATAATATTTTATTATATTTACTGCAGATATGTTAAATAATGAGCAGCTTTGTTTAAAAACAGATTTTCTGTTGGGTCAGACAATTTCGGTTGTGTGTGATTTGTTGGGGCTGCATGCTTCACTAGTCGCATACTTTTCCAAACACTAGAGGGCATCAGCTCCCTCCCAATATTGCTCACAGTAGACCAATCCGGATCAGTGTTGGTCTCTTAACCCTTTTGCTGAAGGAACAATTCTTCACACAAATGCTAAAATATGTTTTTTCTGACTAATATTTACTATAAAATCACTAAACTATTCTATATTTTCTAAAAGCAAAAGGGCTTAGGAAAAAATTGTTGTAGTTCCAATTTACGTTGCTTGAGATTTGCACATCAGTTTATCAAATCTATATTTTCAGTAAAAAATTGTACTTAAAATGTATTTTAGTGCCAAGTAACACAAAGTAATCTCTTAATTGTCCATTAAAAAGAAGATAATATATTGAGTAAATGGATGCCAAATATGTCATGCCTCAAAATTGTGGGTGCCGTTAAACTGTGACAAACATGAATACCCTTAATTGTCAATAGTCAACACATGCCACACTGTAGTAGTGGTCTGGTGGCGTAAATGGCTGTCCAGATCATTTTTACTCTACACAGTACAGCCTGCATTTTAATTTTAACCACTTCCCACCCGGGCCAATGCTGGCATATCGCTTCTATATGCAAAAATTATCTTTTTTTTTTTTTTGCAAGAATTACTCAGAACCCCCCAAACATTTTATATATGTTTTTATTTAGCAGAGACCCTAGGGCATAAAATGGCATTTTTTATTTATTTATTCTCTTATTCCTATTACAAGGAATGTAAACATCCCTTGTATTGGGAATAGTGCATGACCAGTCCTCCTTATGGAGACCCTACATCTTTGCTCTAGGCTGGAAAGCCTGACAAAAAAAAGGACGCTCTCATCTTTCCAGCCGAGTACATGGCAGTATTTACAACTGCCAGGTCGGGCGTGAGGTCATAACGTGGTTCCCGGGCCTCGGAGTCATAGAGATGGTCGGGGACCATCTGTTCCTCTGAATTCTCTATGATCAACTTCCAGTGCCAATAGATTCCTTAGAACTAAAGCTAATTAATTATTATAAAACTAATTGTATAACTAATTATTATAAATGTTAAAAACATTCACAGTCTAACAATTCAGACTGTTTTCAATATATTTTAAAAAATATAGAGTTTGCTGTTCTGTCAAGTGTGAGAAAAAAAAGTCATAAATTCTAATATATTCACCTTTGTTTCTACACCATATATTTGACCTGTAATATGGAACAGCTGAATGTTGTGTTCTTTGATTCTAGACAAACTTAAAAACAAGGTGCCTCCTATTTTATATTTTTATGTTGTTGAAATCAGCAAAAATAAAGTATGGTATCAAAAGAAAGTATAGTCTGTCTTCAAAAAACAATAGTAAGATTTTCTTGGTTGATTGCAAAGTTGCCCTCATATGCCCAAAACATGAATAAGCCCAGGAACTCAAGGGGGTTTATGTAGGTTAAAGGTGCTGGGACGTGAAAGAAGTTTTGGATTTTTTTTTTTAAACACTTCTTCTTGCCTAGGTTGATGCAGCTTCAATCCCTGCTGTTTCCAAGGCCAAGAAGACTGAGCACTCAAGCACAGCTGATCGCTCAATTCCCAGAGCTTTGTAAACAGAGAGCTGTTGGTCACCGCTGTCTGCTCTCCAACGCCGCCGCCCCCCCCCCCCCCCCAGCACTCACTACAGATACTGGAAGCTGCTGGCCCATGCTCTCGGCAGCTAGCTGAGAGGCTGAGCCAGAAGTCGGTCCATGTCATATGATCGTGATCTTTCCCCAGCCTGGACCAGCTTTGTGACGACGGCTGTCTGCTGGAAGCAGGTCACAGGAGTGCAGAATGAATGATCCGCAGGAGAAGTACAGGCAAATAAGCTTCAACTGCACTTATCCAAAAATAAAGTGGTTGTAAATCTCCTTTGGTGTCATTTCTCTCTGCTTCCTGGTTCCTCTGTTATCAGTATGATTCGGTTCTGGCAGCCTTTTCTGACACCGAGATTAAACGGTGGTGAGGGAGCTGCAGCGCTCAGCCTGTGACTGTTATCCACAGCTGTGCTTGTTCTACTGTGTGAAGAAAGGTTATTCTCTTTCCTCCAGTCAGGGCTCAGAGCTACATAGTTACACACTTAGTCTGGTTGAAAAAAGACACAAGTCCATCTAGTTCAACCAATAAAAGGAAAAGATAAAAAATTATACAATCCTATATCTACAGTTGATCCAGGGGAAGGCAAAAACCACAGCAAAGCATGTTCGAATTTGCTTTAGGGGATCTTCCTGATCCCCTAAGATTCAGTCAGCTATTCCCTGGATCAACTTTACCTATGAATGTTGGTATCCAATTATATTATGTACATTTAGGAAATAATCCTGGCCTTTTTTAAAACTCTAAACCAGAAACGGCTCTTGAGGTAGTCTGTTCCACATTTTCACAGCTCTTACTGTAAAGAAACCTTTCTGGATTTGGAGATTTAATCTCTCTTCCAGAGCTGTTGGCTGTGTGAAGACTTTAGATCCCATCCCCTGATGCTGATCTTAGAAGAAATCCTTTCCTGTTTTCAGAGGCTGCAAATACACAGCTACAACTTGTATAGGAGAATTTGTGTGTGTGTATAACCTAATACTAGTCACTTTAAAGTGGAGCTCCGCCATAAAAAAATAAAAGCCAGTAGCTACAAATACTGCAGCTGCTGACTTTTAATAAATGGACACTTACCTGACCTGGAGTCCAGCGACGTCGGCAGCAGAAGACGAGCAATCGCTTGTCTCTCTGCTGCACCCACTGCCATCCTTGGTGAGGGAATCGGGAAGTGAAGCGTTGCGGCTTCACTGCCCGATTCCCTACTGCGCATGCGCGGGACGTGCTGCACTGTCCTCACTGGTCCCTGCTGTGTTCTGGGAGCAGTGTGTTTCCCAGAACACAGCGGGGGGGGGGGGGGGGGGGCGATAAGTGACTCGGACGAGAGGACATCCGTGATGCACAGAACACTGAACAGAGGCTCTGCTGGGAAAATTAGTGTTCCGCCTATCACGGAACAGCCTGAGGAGGAGGCACGGCTTTTGAATAATGGAAGCCCGCAGCCTGACATACTCTGCAAACAGGAGAAGGTAGGGAGATCGAGGCGTGTATAATGGCACCGTGAGGCGTGTATAATGGCACCGTGAGGCGTGTATAATGGCACCGTGAGGCGTGTATAATGGCACCGTGAGGCGTGTATAATGGCACCGTGAGGCGTGTATAATGGCACCGTGAGGCATGTAATGCAATGGCACAGTGAGATTTGAAAAAAAGCCTGTTCCTGTCAGCGGTTGTTCTGGCTACCCCTCAGCTTCCAGACAGATTAGTAGGAAGGAGGTCGTCTTATGCGGCGAGTATATCCCAAAACCAACATTTTAGCTGGAAAATTAGGGTGTCTTATACGCCGGCAAATACGGTACATTATTTTTCATTTTCTTTGAGTTGCTCAAAACTCAGCCCATAGAGGAGGTTTTTTTTATTTGTCCAACCAGCAGTTTGAACACATCTTCCCTGCTTAGCTATTGTATTATGCAGAGACTGAATACGCCATCACAATACGCTGATCAGCATTGCAGGGTATAGCTTGCAGCTCTGATCGAGCTGAGAAAATCCAAAAGGGTTGTTGTACCAAAGTCAGTCGGTAGATCGAGTTCTGGACAACCTCCCTGCCAATACATGGATCATAATTTAGATGGCTTCTGCTTAAACACCTGAATATCGATCCATGTATGACTGGTTTTAGTTGTTCTCTGGCTTTATTTACAAAAAAGCCTTTGCAGTCTTTATATTTCTTTTTGAACCTGAGTGTTCTGTATATTGCAACAAAGTGTTTCTTCAATGTCTGAGCTTTGAGCTTTACCATGTGTGTTTTTTTTGTTTTTTTTTTACCGTTACTTGAGCTCCTGAGATGGCAGCTGCAGTGTATTGTATGTGTGTTGTATTAATAATATATGCAGGTAACTCCCGTACACATTGCAGAAGTATGAAACCTCAAGTAACTCATTAAATGCGATCTGTTCATAAATTCTTAAATTTACTTTTACATGATTCAGCTGCATTTCAAATGTTTTAACCTTTAAAAGATCTGTCAGTGCACTGCAGATTTGGACTTATTACGTACTTTTTCTTTATTTTTTAATCACATGTTCTTGTTTCTTAGACCTCAGGATGCCAATGGACCTGAGCATGTGTTACCTGCAAGCATCGAGTTTAGAGAAAACTGTGAGTAGATTATTCCGTTCATTCCTAGAGAATTGTCATGGGCAGATGGCATTGGTTGATTTTGTTCTCATAACTGAGTTGTCTTCTTTATGTGTTTTGTTTGTTTTTTGCAATGCATACATTTTAATGTTTCAGAAATGTTTTTGATGATTTGATATGTTAAAATATCTTGTTTTAAAAATAAATAAATGCCAGGCAGTGCAAGCAACATTTACTATTTTTTTTGCAGTGCTTATCGCATCTAATTTATCTAAAGCTCTGTGATATGAAAACATTTATAAAGTAAAATGTGAACCGGAAAGCAGAGGAAATTGCATCCATTATAAGCAAGTACTGGCCATAATACAGTACATGTTAATTGTGAAAATTTCCATTGGCTTTCATCCGCAGCAATTTGACACTTATTGTGTATTTTTTACCCCCAGTTTAGAGTGAGGAAACGTTTGAAATGGATCACTACAACAGTAGTGCCAGTCAAAAGGATTTTTACATTTAATTGATCTTTCAAATTAGGAAACTTAAATATTTTATTTTTTATTTTTTATTTTTACAGTACTTTCTGTACTGGTGGGGATGGGGGGGGGTGTGTGAAAGGCAGAATATGTATGATAATGATATAAAAATATCAGATATAATCCTAAAATTACTCTAATCCCAGCGCTCAATGGTATAATCAAAAAATGTCACAATATTTACAAGGTATATAGCGGCTATTATAAAATCAACAATTACTAAAAAAAAATATGTGTTATCAGAGGTAAAAACTTAATAAAACATTAACAGCGCTTTCAAGTCACTAGCGTGACTTATGAGTTCAAAAGAATCTCATAACCTTAAATGAGATGATAAAAAAGCTCTCAGGGTCAAAACATTTGTTTGGCAGCTCCTATCGATCTCTTTATATAAACAGCTCAGTCCAAAACCCAAACTGTATGTGTGATGAAGTGTCCATTCACATATTGCTACCAAAGCAGAAATTGTAGATAAAAACTTCTCCAAGCACTACAGGGCTGTATGCTTCACACTGATATCTTCCCCCTATAGGTAATGTACTCACCACATATTAGGTGAAAGACAGCATAATAAATCCTGGATCTCTGCTTGTTTCCTCAAGAACTCTGGATGGATGTCAGCTGTAATGGGATCCCATTACAGCTGACATCCATCCAGAGTTCTTGAGGAAACAAGCAGAGATCCAGGATTTATTATGCTGTCTTTCACCTAATATGTGGTGAGTACATTACCTATAGGGGGAAGATATCAGTGTGAAGCATACAGCCCTGTAGTGCTTGGAGAAGTTTTTATCTACAATTTCTGCTTTGGTAGCAATATGTGAATGGACACTTCATCACACATACAGTTTGGGTTTTGGACTGAGCTGTTTATATAAAGAGATCGATAGGAGCTGCCAAACAAATGTTTTGACCCTGAGAGCTTTTTTATCATCTCATTTAAGATGTATGATAATGGATGAAGGTTAGAAAATAGAGCACAACGTAGATAGATGTATGTGGATAGGGGGAAGAGAGGGTGTAGCACTATTTGATTGTGGACTCGGCAGAGGAGATTGAGCAAGATAAAATTGTGGTATAATTTGGAGTGGTTCTGTGTGGTGGAAAGAAATAAGATTGTGGCTAGAGTGAGGTAAAGTTTGAATGAGCACAGGAAGAGGAAGAAGTTTGAGAAATGGTTGTTCTATGCAGAGCCGCACTAGATTTTGCACACTCCAGTTTTCGTAAATCGACCCCACCTTATCTCTTGATTTGTAAAGGGGGTGCTGTTTGTACAAGCCATTTAACAATGACTGAAATCTAACCATATGTATCGTGCTTGGTGGGAAGAGGTAAGGCTTGGCACATGCATGACCCGTGTTGCTATGTAGCATTTTATAGTCGGTTTCCATTATGGCAATCGGGAAACTGTGGGAACGGTGTTAGGAGAAAACATACCAAAGAAAGCCATGCATAAGAGGTGACAAGTAAAAGACCATACGAAGCACAGGGAACCAGAGAAAATATAGGGATTTATTTTGCAGATGGTATTTCTGGAAATAAATTGGGGTATAGAATTGGAACATCATTGAACATTATTGGCCTATAGTGAAGTAAAAAGATTCTACTGATATTGAGGTGGGAGCTTGTGGCATAACCAGCAGAGAATGTAGTGTAAACTGTAGAGACAAAGTTGCCACAGAATTTATCCTGGTGAAGTGCCTTCCAGAGAACCCAAGTTGCCCGTACCCTGTTAGGCCTCATGCACACTAGACGTTTTTGGCAGTTATATCCAGTGTGGATTAGGGGGTAAATGGTTATGGATGGTAGCAAGAAAGTTGTACAGAATTATGCTTGGGCAACGGAGTAAAGCCCAGATCAAGCTGCTAGCAGTGATCGCTGTATTCTAAAGCCCCCCCCCCCCTTCTGGCAGAATACAATAGCCTTGCTAGAGGCTTTCCCCCATCAACACTGAATGTGTTGATGGAGAATTGAGCATTTATGTTTCCTTACAACTGTGGTGGAAGGAAAGCAAATTGAGTAATCTATAAGCTGCTTAAGGGCTCTTTCACACTTGTTTGCCCGTTTTCACGGACTCTGATCAGCCGGTGGATGACAGGTCCGTCTATACTCACTGTGCAGAGATGGACCTGTCAGAGCTCTCCTCTCCTCTATGGGGGATGGGATGAAAACAGATCTGCCTGTCCATTTTCATTCGATCCACCAGACGGATTGAAAATAGTATTTCCATCCGTCTGTATTTAGCGGATCGGATGTCACCGCTGACATCCGTCGCTCCATAGGACACACATGGCGCGTCCCTCCAGGTCTGCCTGAAAAGCCGACAGGCAGACCTGGACAGTTCATATGTGTGAAAGGGACCTAAGAGCTATGAGAAATGTGAGGAAATGAGGAGGTAAAGTACAAGATTTATTAACAAAATACACGTTACATCTGATTACTTATTTTTAGTAAACCCTGTGTTGTATATTGAAATGTTAATTACCCAATGGAGTAAGTAATAGAATTTGTGTTTTCTTAATTTCTGTGTCATTACAGCGGAAGACTCCTTCCTGTCTGCCGTCATCAATTACACAAATAGTTCCACTGTGCACTTTAAACTGTCTCCTACCTATGTGTTATATATGGCCTGCCGGTATGTATTGTCCAGTCCGTACAGAGCAGACATCAGTCCTACTGAGAGAACTCACAAAGTAATTGCCATTGTGAACAAGATGGTGAGCATGATGGAAGGTGTAATACAGGTGAGCTTCTAGTATATTTTAAAGTAAAGAGTAAGAAGAAACTATTCATAAAGTCTTTTGGCGGATTCTCATACAGAGTGCAACACAGTGGAATGTTGGAGGCTTTAATATTTAAAATTGTTTTAATTTTTAAAATAAATATTTAGTACAGGATTATTCGCACGAGACTGGATCCAGTCACTAAGTCTGTTGGCTTTTCAAGACAACAAGCTCTCCTGCAGATGTAGCAGTTAGAAGGTTGAGACAAACCATTGATCACTGTCATGGATACTTACTTTTATTTATGTAAAACCTTTCTCCCCAAAAGAACAAATGGCTTGCTGCTTAAAAAGTGTGAGCTGGAGTTTGGCTTAACTCTGCTAGTACACTTTTCCTGTGAAAACGACAATGGTCCCAAAAATGTGTCAAAATTGCCATAATGTCGCAGTCACGAAAAAAAGCGGCAATCGCCGCCATTAGTAGTAAACATTTTTTTTATAAAAATGCCATGAAACTATCCCCTATTTTGTAAATGCTATAAATTTGGCGCAAACCAATCCATAAACGCTTATTGCGTTGTTTTTTGGTAAAAAAAAAAAGGTAGAAAAAAAGGTAGAAGAATACGTATCGACCTAAACTGAGGGAAAGAAACGTTTTTTTTATATATTTTTGGGGGATATTTATTATAGTAAAAAATATAGCATTTAAAAAAAAAAATCTCTTTTTGTATATAGCGCAAAAAAATAAAAACCGCAGAGGTGATCAAATGCCACCAAAAGAAAGCTCTATTTGTGGGAAACAAAAGAACCCCAATTTTGTTTGGGAGACACGTCACACGACCGCGCAATTGTCAGTTAAAGCAACGCAGTGCCGAATCACAAAAAGGGGCAAGGTCCTTAACCTGCATAATGGTCCGGGTCTTAAGTGGTTAACTCACAATTGCGCAGTTGTGCGATGCTGTACTCAAATGATCGCTGTCCTCTTTCCCACAAATGGCTTTCTTTTAGTGGTATTTGATCACCTCTGCGGTTTTTTTTTCCCCGCTATAAAAGAAAAAGACACTCTATTTTGAAAAAACACACAATTTTTTACTTTCTGCTTTAAAACATTTGTATTCTGCTACATAATTTTGGTGGGAAAAAAAATCCAAAAAAGCGTGTATTGATTGGTTTGTGCAAACGGCGCAAAAGTTATACGGTCAACAAACCTTGAGATTGATTTAGGATTTTTTTTTTATGTTTTTACTAGTAATGGCGTTGATCTGTACTGCTGGTGTAATATTATATTTCTCAGATCCCATTATGAGTGAATGGTATGTTAAAGTGTGAAGATAAAAGAAATACACACAGACCACTGTAGAGAAAATGTATACATTGTGAGAAGTACCCATGCCTGCTGCCAGGAAAGATACAGTGGGGAGTCCTATAGAAAGCTGACTGTCCTGTGCAGCATCTTTTGTGTGCCTCTTCCCCCACGGTCCTGTTCCAGTGTCCTTTTCTTCTCCCAACAGCCCAGCTCTGCCCATAACCCCCCACCTCCCTTTACCAACCCTATTTACCTCCCCTCCATCCCCCCCAACTCTGCTCATCCCCCTCTTCTCCATATCCACCACAGCTCTGCTCACCCACCCCCCCCCCTTCTCCATCTACACCCCAACCTCTTGCCCTACCTACACTCCCTATATAATAACACATTTTCCACTATGCAAGTTATCTCAGACTCTAGCCACACCCACTAAACCATGGCCATTTTCTGGCGCTTGCCTGCCAAATTTTTCAATTCTGATATGCCGCACCCAGAAATGAATGCCACACCCCTAAATAAAATATTGCAGAGAAAAAGGTGTCCATAAACATTTTTCCAGAATGTTGGCAATTATGAACTGAATTTACTGTACATACTACTAGTTTACTTTTAGCCGTTTAATGTGCATAGTCTAGGCACAAGTTTACTCTAAAATGTCAAAACTATTGCAGGCTTGGCCTTTTATTTTCTATTAAATCTGTTATATGAAATAGTTCAGCATGGAGGTTCCCAGATTATAAGCCTTTCCCAAATGGAGAAACGTGCTTTTTCCACACTGCCTGTACCTTTTCTGTCCTTGTTCATGGATTGTAACACGCAGATCATGCTGGATGATCGTGTCTGTATTTATGTTGTGTTTTCATAAAACAGTGATGTGTTTGTGTTTTGTTGCCACTCAACCTTATATGTATTTTATGCTTCCTAAATAGGTGGTTTTCCTTTAAATGTTAACTTTTCTCTAGAGACCCTGGCCAAATTGCTTTACTGTATATGAGCCAATTCCAGTGTACATAATGAAATCCTATCTCTGCACAGTCCACATGCTAAAGTTTTAGGGCCAGATCCACAGCCAGCGGGTGTAACTTAAATATTCGGATTTAAGTTACACCGCCGGAAAATTTCTACCTAAGTGCCTGATCCACAAAGCACTTGCCTAGAAATTTTCTGCAGTGTAACTTAAATCCGGCCAGCGCAAGGCGTGCCCAATCTAATGGGGCGAGTCCCATTTAAATTAGGCGCGCTCCCGCGCCGGACGTACTGCGCATGCTCCCGACGCTTTTTTCCCGACGTGCTTTGCGCGGATTTATGTTGCGCCGAGTTTTGAGAATCGCGACGGGTGTAAAAGAAAAAAAGAGTTGCGGCGGGAAAAATAAAAAATAAAAAAAATTTGACAGCGATGCGGGAAAGAAGGGTCTACTTTTACATGGTGTACTAAGTTTACACTTTGTAAAAGCAGCCCTAATTTTGCGATGGCAAACTAACACTTACGGAAAAAAACGAAGGGAAAAAGCTTTGTGGATCTCCGTAAGTGCTAATTTGCATACCCGACGCGGAATTTCGACGAGAAATGCCCCCAGCGGCGGCCGAGGTACTGCATCCTAAGATCCGACAGTGTAAAACTATTACACCTGTCGGATCTTCTGCCTATCTATGCGTAACTGATTCTGTGGATCAGTCGCATAGATAGAAACAGGGATACGACGGCGTATCAGCAGATATGCCGTCGTATCCCTTTTGTGGATCTGGCCCTTAATTCTCTGTTTAAATTTGTATTTTAGTGGACTTCTGTTAATTTACTGAGTTGCTGTTTTATAATATAACAAAAAATGAGGTCTGCATGTAATCACTTGGAATGAAACAATTAAAACTGAAATAATATAAGTTTTTTTTGTGTGGATTTGGCTTTAAAGTGTGACTAAACCCAGGACCCTGCATTCACTATATGTGGTCTCCCACAGTACACAGAAATGCAATTATTTTGGTAAATATAAACTAAATACCTTTTCTCATTAGTATATAGCAGTCTTGTGACTTCTATCAGTGTCCGGTTAAAGCTTGTAAGTTTTCATTCTCCCCTGATTGTCCTATAAAGATGCAGTATCCCGACCCTTTGTCTGGACAGTGCTGATTGGCCATGCACTCTGCCAAGAGAAAAACTAACTCTTTAGCAATACAGCCCAAACTGAGCATGTGCAGCTTGTCCCCTAGCCTCTGTACTATCAGGAGATGGATTGGGGGACAGTGGAAGAAGGGGGAGGATCAGAGAAGACAGGATCAATTTGCCCTTTTACACAATGTGGAGGGTTAACAGTGAGTATAACTAGCATGCTTTACTGCATATACAGACTGATTTTTACTGCTGTGGGTTTAGTAACACTTTAATTTCATATGTACATATGCAGTTTACGTATCTTCATATTTACATATGCTGTTTACGTATATTTTTAGGTGGTGGCAGCAGCTTGCTTGTGTTCTTAGGTTGAGAACTTTATATGTTTTTGTGTGCTATTACATTTTTATTTTCTTGTAAGTTTTTAATAGCTGTTTTAAATCTGGTCTGTCATATTTGTTTACAAGTTTCTTTCTCTGTTCTGCTTGATTTCCTCATCTGTTATTCTCCAGGAAATAGACCAGGGTGACCAGGTAGGACAATGAGACACAATCCCAGCTACTCCAGCTTAGCTCGGTCTCACGCTGCTTTCATATAAGAGTAAAACTCTTCTTTAAATGGCTGGGCTGCACAATTCATAACACTCATTCAAAACTGGACTTGTGCTGTACTAAAATTCTTTTTGACTGTGCAGCTTTTTGGCATCCCATAATCCTCTGCTTAATGCACCTCAGTGTGAAAAAAAAAAAAAAAGCAAGCAAAGTTTATTTTTTTCCTTTTTTTACTCATATTTTCTCTATGGTTCCTATTCTTTGGATCTCATCTAACCTGGCGTAGCATTCTTTTGGTTGACGTTTCTGACAGACCAGTATCAGATATTTGTGTCCTGGCAACTAACAGCGATAGGAGGTGATACTTGGGATTATATTTCTTGGATACACATATACATCAGTTACCAGACTAGGCTTCTTTTACTTGGTTTATCTAATACCTGTGGACATACACTCAGAATATATTAAGAGTAACAAACAGAATAAAAAAAAAACTACCGTAGTGCTCTTATCTGTTAACTGGTGTATATTGCATATCATGTTACTGGTCTGTCTATGCGTTTTATAGATTTTCAAAAAACAATATAAAACACATTATAATTCATTTTTTCTAATTTGTGCAGAAGCAAAAAAACATCGCTGGAGCACTTGCATTCTGGATGGCAAATGCATCGGAACTGCTCAATTTTATTAAACAGGATCGGGATCTCAGCCGTATCACTTTAGATGCTCAGGATGTTTTGGCACATTTGGTCCAAATGGCTTTCAAGTAAGACCTCTTGCATTTCCTTTGATGGTGATGGCTTTGGGTGTGTACATTTTATCTATATTCAAGCATAAAATTGTATATATTGCAGCTTATAATTCCTCAGATGTGTCGGCTGCATAAGTTTTGCTTTTTCAGGTCTTTCCATAAAACATTTTCGGTCCTAGTTTGACATCACTTATTCACTGTAGTGTATCTGTGGAGCAGCAGCCTTGTCACACCAGTTCTTGCACCTGATGTGGACTACGGGACACCTCACCACCTCCTATCTACATATATGGGAGATGTTCTGTGGTTTTGTATGGGTGAGCTGGACTGGTCTGATAACATTGCTTGAGAGTTCAGTGCAACTCAAACTGTGTGCCAGTGAAATTAAGTGTTTACTGGATTTCTGGAAGGATTGGCAGTTTTTTTTTGTTTTTTTTTGTACCTAAAGAACAAATATAACAATAGGCTTTCAAAGTAAAATTTAACAGACCAAAATGGGAGCATTGTTTATGTAAGAAGATGGGAAAATTTAAGCTGATTAAGACTGTTTTCAGATCATTTGCCAATACGATCTTGGTTGCTTTAACAGTATTTCTTACTGATGTCTCTGGAAATTTAAAAAATTAAAATGAACATATCTAGTGGATTTAGAAGGAGGTGGGTCACAAACAACCAAGAAAACTTACCTCTAAAGTTTTGTCTTCTTCAAACAGAGTATAGTCATATCACATTTACCGAAAAGGTGGGCTTATTCGCTTGAGTGGGTGTAGCCATGCAAACATGGTACCGTACATCTAGAATTAGTCATTTGGATACAGTTGCAAGGAATTTGTGATGCTTGCGTGTTTGTCATTTTCATATAAGCTAGCCCAGATCAGAACATCTAAGAAAAGGGGTACGCTGGGATCGTACATATCCTTATTGCAATACACAGCTTCAGTTGATAGTAGCAATACATATAAAGTGAAGAGTAAATATAGGTTCATATCTTTTATTTGGAAGTGCCTTTATAGGCCTCCTTTACACAGGTATTCAGCTGCATGCACTGGATTCCAGCGACAAGATTTGGCAGATTCTTGAGGCTGGAATGACATATGCATGCAAATGGCAATGGCTGGCGAAGCCTATACAACCGTAGCTGTTCACATGTAGCCATGCTTGGGGACGGGTGTCTTGAGTCTACATCTGACTGTGTCAAGGAGACCTAAAGAATAGGTTTTATTTTTCATTAAGGTTGCAGGACACATAACTTTTTAGAATGCAAAGTAAAATAAACGTGTCCCTAATAAAATCAATCAAGTCAGCCTTTCCCGTGTTGTGCTTCAGGCTCTTTAAGATGTCGGTAACAATGTGCCGAACCGTCAGTCAACCAGTGGAAGAAAAAATGGTATCTTTCTGCTTTCTGGAACATCCAGTTAGTTTTCAATGCACTAAACATGGGAAACGTATCTCTTACTGCTAAATGGAATATATCAATTCCTCTAATATTGTCTTTTCATACCTAGGTATTTAGTGCACTGCCTCCAGTCAGAACTAAGCAATTACATGCCAGCGTTCTTATACGATCCAGAGGAGAACAACTTACAAAAGCCAAAAATAGGTCAGAAATAAAGTGTACGGCACAACATGCCATGATTTTAAAATATTTATGTTAGTGTTCACTTTCTTTGGTTGTGTTTTTTTTGTTGTGTTTTGGTATGGAAGTTATAATAAAGTGTATACATATATTGGTTAGTATGTATTTGAAATGATTTCTGGGAGTAAAAATCAAGAATTTAATTTATGCACGCTGAACATATATATTTCTTGCAAGGTTCCTGGGTGTGAATGCTATAATGATTGTATTTAGAGTCACAAATACAATGTTTGAAAATGTAGCACAATATGGTGTGGGCTTTTATGGTATTCCTAAAAGTAATATATAAATATATTTTTTTTATATTGCTGTATTTACAGATGAAGTCCTACACACCCTGACTGGCGCTATGTCTCTTCTGAGGCGCTGTCGAGTAAATGCAGCTCTTACTATTCAGCTATTCTCTCAGCTCTTCCACTTCATCAATATGTGGCTTTTCAACCGACTGGTCACTGATCCAGACTCTGGGTTATGTTCTCACTACTGGGGTGCCATTATACGCCAGCAACTAGCGCACATAGAGGCTTGGGCTGAAAAACAGGGCCTTGAACTTGCTGCTGATTGCCACCTTAGCAGGATAGTTCAGGTAAGCTTGAAAGGCAAAGAGGGCACCAGAACACTTATAAGTGTAGTCATTGGGTGGTTAGCTTATCAGTAAATGAAAATAAAGGTAGTTGCATGCTAATATGTGTGATGTCTTCAGACAACCTCCATGAACGGAGTGCTCCCATCACCTCCTCATGAAATGCTCGCTCACCTCCTTTACGACCCTGCAAGGGGTCAAAATGCCTTGCACCCTGTCCAAACATTCCCTCCCAGGGATCGTCTGAGAAGCTTGGTGGCTCAAAGGATGAAAGTAATCAAAAGCAGGTAGGTACTCCTTCCACTGTGCTGCTTCAAACTTTAAATCCACAATGACTACAGTTCAGCAACGCATGAAAAAAAAATGAAAGTGCCTCCTATAGTGCAGTATCCGAGGGGTTAAAAATGAAACCACTTCACCCCAGCTAGCATTGAACTCACATTTAATGAAATTTTAAAAGCATTAAAATGAGTCTCACACAGTAGGTAGTAGTAGTCCACCACCAGGCTCCACCTCTACTAGTTTCACAACCCACGTGGCTTCATCTGGAGGAATGAGCCCTGCGGCTATGGCGCGATTAATATATAGTGTCGGATATAAAAAAATGTCAATTACCTAGTTTGAATACAGTTGAGGTGTTTAAAAGACACCCGCACATGCTCAGTGTAGGGCCTCATGTTAGCACTGCTCATTGAAAAACGTACGTTGCGCTATTATGACACACTTTTGGGTTAAAACGCACGTGGTCATGACGTAACTACTTCCAGTCACAAGTTGAATACACACAAGGGCTTTAACAAAATCTATATATATATATCCTAACGGAGAGGGAAATTAAAAAATACAGATATTAAAAATGCTGGTAATTTTTTTTTATTTTTTTTAATTAAATATGTGGCCTTAAAAATCGTTTATAAAGCAATTAATGTCGAACTCAATGTGTCCCAATGGCTGTAATGTTTGCATCTCATATATCCGAAAACACTCGCGCTGACTCAAAGACTTGACCTTATTGGTGCCCCTCCATTGTGGGTGTTTTTTTTTTCTATCCCCCAAAATAAGAGGGAGGAGGGGTCTTTATTATGGTGGGTTGCATAATGCCTGGATATGCTATGCTTGGCATATTCTTTAATTATATTTTGTACATATTCCTGAATTTGCTTTGTGCGACCTATGTATTGAATTTGGCAAGGGCACTGTAGGGCGTAAACTACACCCTCAGTACGGCATGTAATACACTCCCTTATTTTGTACTCCCTTCCTGTCGCTGTGGCTAAAAATGTATCCCTTTTGATATTTAATCTTTTTGCCGAACGCATGCATAACACTGTCTGCACGGAAAAACGCCTTTACCTGAGGAAAAAGGTAAAATCTGGTGTGTTGGGAGGGTCTACTACATTCTTAGCGATTTTGTCCCTTTAAAGTTGAAGCTCCTGTATACGTAAATTTTGGATTAGATGGTAATATTTCTTTAAGATGCTTATCTGTGGTAAGTATGGGCCAATGTTTTTTGAACACCTTTTCTACTTTTCTGTGTTGTACTCCATAATTAAGAATATGGGCATATGGTCTTGGAAAATATTTAATTTTGGCTTATCTTTTATTAGAGGCCCTATCTATTACATTCACCATTACTAATTGATGATCAATACAGGCTTCTTGGTAACCTTTTGCAAGGAATCTTTTGCTGATTACATTTGAGCCACCAAGATTCTGATGATACCTGGGAGGGAATGTTTGCACAGGGTGCAAGGCGTGTTTGACCCCTTGCAGGGTCGTTTAAGGGAGGTGAGCGAGCATTGCATGAGGTGGTGGGAGCACTCCGTTCATGGAGGTTGTCTGTAGCTTATCAGTATTTTTTATGCCATGGGCAGTCATAAGAGCGAGATGAAGAATCACTTGCTAACACCGGTAAATCGTACATCCATGCAGATTAAACTGTAATGAGAGCCGAGCTTAGCAAACCAATGCTGTAGGTACAAAATTCTGACATCTAAGCCACCATACTGTGCACAGTATTGATCTACTGAATTTGTTTTTTTATTTATTACCTTGCAGGCAACAACTCTACTTACCATGGACAAGTACTCTCCTCAAGATATCCCTAACATTAACAATACCTGCTTTAAACTAAACTCCTTGCAACTGCATGCTTTATTGACGAATTACCACTGTGCACCAGATGAACCTTACATTCCTACGGTAATCAGTTTGCTTATGGTGCTATATCTGTTTACATGATCTTTTTTTTTTTATAAATTGACAAAAATCCCAATAAGCTGCACAATTTCTTTTATTTTTTTTATTTTTTTTACAGGAACTGATTGAGAATGTAGTATCTGTTGCTGAAAACACTGCTGATGAATTGGCACGAAGTGATGGACGAGAGGTTCAGTTAGAGGAGGATCCTGATTTGCAGTTGCCTTTTCTTTTGCCCGAGGATGGCTATTCGTGCGATGTGGTTCGAAACATTCCCAATGGTTTACAGGAGTTCTTGGACCCATTATGCCAAAGAGGTTTGTAAGATCTAAAGTTGCAAAATATTTGCAGCTTTAATTTTTGGAGAAATGTGTTGTGAAAGTGTATACAGTACTGTGTTTTAGACTGGTGTGAAAAAATGCTTGCATTAAGAATGCTTTCAGAAATAGACCCATGACCTATTTAAAGTAAAAGTAAACCTGGGTTTCCTCTTTGACTATATATGTTTTTGTGGTTAGAGTTAACTTTAAGAGTACTTGCGTTCAGTCAAGACACTGGACTGAATATGTATAGATCGGTTATTTATATAAAAATTGTCTTAATCAAAAGACACAGCATTTTGAAAAGTGAAATGGTGAAGATTTTCTTAGAAAATATACAATTTTCATATTTTCATGTATTTAGTGTGTGTGTGTGTGTGTGTGTTGAATGAAAAAGGTGTTTATATATTTTTTTTTTGTCTCTCCAAAGGCTTTTGCAGGCTTATCCCTCATACCCGTTCACCTGGGACGTGGACAATTTTCTTCGAAGGTGCCGATTATGAGAATCATATGCTGAGTGAAAGTGCAGATCTGGTAGCTTTTTTTTATTATTATTATTATTATTATTTAAAAAATAAATAAAATTTAAGTGCTATCTCTGTTAAAATGCTATAGTAATGTAAAGGTAAAGACAATTAAAAAGAAGAGATAAGACTACCTTTTCAAATAAACATGAATAATCAATCATCTGTAATAGATAAACGCCACATACATTTTTTAGAACAGTGAATAATTTAATTTATTCCCTGCAGATTTTGTATGCTTTCCTATTTACAAAGAAATTAAGAGTCTATAACTTTAATCATAGGTATATTTTAAATGATCAGGACAGAATTTCGTTATTCCTTGCAAGCAGCATAGCTGCCCATGATTTTATGGAAAGTGTCGCATTTTGTGATCTGTTCATATACATGTTGATACTATGACATTTTTGATCACTGCCTTTTGCCTTATTGCGATATGTTTAATTTGTTGAAATAAACATATATTCAACCAGAAACCCGAACAGATCCCTAGGAGAACTCGGGATATGTCTTACCGCCAAAAAGTATACCCCTTCTTTATTGGATATTGGTATTTTGGCGATATTTTGGCCCTTTGACTGGACAGGGTCCGCTAGGACACATCCAGAAAAGGAAAATTTGTGTGCTATCAAAATCAAGTCATACACAACAAAAACATTTTTTCTTTAACCCCTTTTTACTCGATCTTGTTCAAAAACATATAAAAAACAGGGTGCAATCAGCGCAAATATATAGATCAAAAAAATGATGATATTAAAGTGTATTTATGTGATACAGACCCCCAGGGTTCAGATCACTGGTAATTCCAGCTGAACACTAAGGGAAATTCGCAAAAATCCTAAGCAAGTAAAAAATAAAATAGAAAAAGTGCAGCGCAAAACTCAAATATATAAATGATACTGGTATACTCAAACACCAATACCATAAGTGTGAATATGAATATGCAGAAAAAAAAAAAATATTAAAAATTAAATACAATTCAAACAAACAGTCCAAAAGTCCATAAGTGTCAGAAGATGAGTGAATTAAACGAAAATAAATCTCCACCACGTGACAATCCACCAAAATTTTGAAGTGATCCCTCCACCGTTGTAGATGGCTACTCTCACCTTCATATATGGACCACTGAGTTAACAGATGGTCAATAAAGCAAATCAAATAGGCAGGTCATGAACAGGAACCAGGCTGATGTATTAGATCCTCATAAGACAACCAAACCGCAAAGGACAGGTGCATGTAAAGAGATAATCACAGACTAAGTGCTCACTGTTGCAGATGAGCGACGTGATGTTTCAGGCTCCTAAACCACCGGTGGTTTAGGAGCCTGAAACATCACGTCGCTCATCTGCTGTTCATTCCTAAAGATTGTTACTTCATGCTGTTTTTTGTCTGGCCAAATGTGAGTAGCCTGACTTTTGCTTCTTTTAAAGAATAAATCCACACATTGCAACAGTGAGCACTTAGTCTGTGATTATCTCTTTACATGCACCTGTCCTTTGCGGTTTGGTTGTCTTATGAGGATCTAATACATCAGCCTGGTTCCTGTTCATGACCTGCCTATTTGATTTGCTTTATTGACCATCTGTTAACTCAGTGGTCCATATATGAAGGTGAGAGTAGCCATCTACAACGGTGGAGGGATCACTTCAAAATTTTGGTGGATTGTCACGTGGTGGAGATTTATTTTCGTTTAATTCACTCATCTTCTGACACTTATGGACTTTTGGACTGTTTGTTTGAATTGTATTTAATTTTTAATATTTTTTTTTTTTTCTGCATATTCATATTCACACTTATGGTATTGGTGTTTGAGTATACCAGTATCATTTATATATTTGAGTTTTGCGCTGCACTTTTTCTATTTTATTTTTTACTTGTTCAAAAACATGTTACCCCAATGTTTCATATTCCTGATACGTGTCAGTCTGTACCATGTACGTGTTAAATAAGTATCCTGTGCTCTTTGTATTGTTTATTTTTTTGTGAAATACTTGGAGATCGTGATCACTATATTGTCCACATTACATAGATACCATCAGTAGTAAAAAGTGTGCATCCATCACATGCTAATATACTAACTGTCCATTGCACACTGTATATACCAGTAGAATATACAGATGCATGAAAATAAATAAAGCAAAACCTGTAATAAAACAATACATCTTGTATTGTCCATTCACTGTATATGTGATGATATGTTATAGGGTTTCTGTATGCCTCTGCATGGAGCAGCAATATTGCATATACATACTAATATATATATATATATATATATATATATATATATATATATATATATATATATATATATATATATATATTTCTATATTTGCGCTGCAGTATTTTATAATCTGTGGTTTATTGACCTGGTCATTGTGCCATTCCCCCTGCTTTCCTGTTTCTAACTGACCACAGTAGGCATAACTGCAATAGTGTGGCCAGTTTTCTGGCTGTGCTGAGAGCACAGCTTGCCTGTCCCCCAATGGGCAGACCTGGGCTGACACGCTTCCATGCACATTCATTCACTGGGAAGATCAGTGTGCTGCTAGTTCTCCATCTTCATTTCTCTAAGCCCCTTATGCAGCTGAGAACAGAGATTGTATTAAAAAAAATAAGGAATTTTACTTTTTCATATTTGTACAAAAAGGTGATGCCTATCTATTCTATTTTAAGCTAAATGGTTTGTTTTACAAGGTAAGGGTACACTAATACTTTATTCACAGTTTTGTTACTGTTTTGCTATTGTTTTAGCCTTTAAGAAAAGACCCTGAAATAATCACTGTGACGCTGAAGAAGCAGAATGGCATGGGCCTAAGTATTGTTGCTGCAAAGGTGAGTAACTGATGGTTTACATTTTTTGCCAATATTTATATCTTTTGTAAAGAAGAGAATCGCTTGTTTATAAGGTTGCTTAGCACAGATAATGGAGTGTTTCTTGGAATATTAATTTGTTAAAACCCATATTAAGCTAAAATGTATTTTGGTCGTTTGTTTAGATAAAGTAGGGACTAGATAATTACCTCTTTTTTTTCTTCTGTGCAATATTGGGAAGATTTTTCCTCACTTTCTGTCCTAAAAACTAGAGGAAATATCTCCAAAGTGAAGGGAAATCCTCCTCTTATACAGTTTTCATTGGAAAAAAGTGTCCCCTTTCAGATTTTCTGCTCCTGTAAAAAACAGGAAGTTCCGATCACTTTAATGTACAATATTAGGGTTGTATGTAATGAACACCAGTATGTATAAAATGTATGTACTTTACACCTGTACATACAATGTACAGCATTATATACAGAATGTGTGTGAGGTAATCGGACACATGGATTTTAGGTGTACTTGAAACTGCATACCAGATTTAACACCCTCTGCATTTTAACCCCCTAATGCCTGAAGGTAAAACAAATCCTAATGCCTGAATGCAGTTTTGCAACTTTGGCAGGTGTTGGTAATATTGTAGAAATAAGATATTGATCCAAGGCACTTAATTATCTTTTTAATATGGTTAGTGAACATTTCCCCCTGTGTATCTTCTTAAAGAATATGTAAACCCAACATTTCATGTTTCTGATATGTAACTGCTATACCATGTACTTGTATGAAAAAGTGTCCTGTTCTCTTTGTATTGCTTTCTTTGTGTGAAATACCTGGTGTTCCTGCCAATCCATCTACATAGTATTACAAATCGACCATGCTAGGCATGAGAGCACAGCACAGTCGGTTATCTATGTGTTAAGAACTCAGCCTGCTCTCCTGCAGTGATCAGACTGGTGCTGAACCCCCTCCCCCCTACCGGCACAACCATTTACTGAGAAGACCAGTGTAATGCTGCTTCTCCTCCCCTAGCTCTTTGAAGTCCTTATGCAGCTCAGAACAGAGGGTGATCACTTCTAAAAAAAAAAAAAAAAAGGGGGGGGGGGAGAAGGTATCGATTTATTTTCTTTATTTTGTTGGCATACACATGGGTTTGGCCTTTAAATTTATATTTTAAACGGAACTTGTTGCTTTACAAGGTGATGGTTTGCATATATCCACCAGGTTTTTTATTTTTCTTTCTTTTTTTCTTTTTTTTTTACCTCAAAGAATTCTCTGCATTAAAGTTTAACTCCACTTTCATGGAAAAAAAAATCAAATTACCGTATATACTCACGTATAAGCCAAGTTTTTCAGCACTTTATTTGCGCTGAAAATGCCCCCCTCGGCTTATACCCGAGTCACTATTTTGCGCTTGATCTCCCGGACTTTGGGGACCCAGTACTGGCCGGTACTTGCCACACATATAGCCCCACTCTTCCTCTACAAGTTTGCAAAGTTTGTTGTCCGGGGGACCAATGGCCGGAGAGCATCGATTTTTCAAAGTCGGTCACCCCTTATATAGACTCCATGTTAAAACGGTAATTTCTCTGTTAATTTTGGGGACCCGGTGCCGGCCGTAGGTCCCAAAACTTGGCACACATGTAACCCCCGTTCTCCTCTACAAGTGTGTAAAGGGCCGGGGAGCATCGAGTCAATACGTTTTCCCATTTTTTTTTTTTTTGTGTTAAAATTAGGTGCCTCGGCTTATACTCGAGTATATACTCTGTGTGTGTGTGTGTGTGTGTGTGTGTGTGTGTGTGTGTGTGTATGTGTATGTAGATCGATAGATAGCTAGATAGATGAACCAAGCAATAAATGTGAAAAGTGCGGCACTATCAAACATATATGAACATGTTTCAAAAGGAAATGAACATTATAATAATGATAAACAAAAAAACGAAGATTGGAGAAAATAAAATATATGAAAAAGGGGTATTAGTGATGAAATCCAATGTCCCGTTCAAATCCAGCACATGAGATGTGAAAATAGAAATGCACATAGGAAAAAAAAACTGCTTCCCCAAGTCCTCTGTGTGGCAAGTCCTCTGTGTGATAACCCCTCCAAAGAAAAAAGATGGCAGCTTACCAAATAGTGTTGGCCTCCAAGCTAATGGGAACGCCAAACAACGCAGTGAGGAAGATTGTTTCCCAGGTATATCCACAAAGGTAAAGGTACTGTAGGTCTTGGTAACTTCTGCATCAGACTCGCACAGGTGCATAAGTATATAAATGAAAGAAGACCATAGCATGATACTGTCTAAATGATTTATTAAATATATAAAAAAACAGAGTGCTCTCACATGGTCATCTATTAAAACAAGTCTGTTATGTAAATGCTGCAGCAATTGCCAAAAACAGTATATAGAGTGGCCGTAGGAGTCCCTGACAACTGTCGAAACGCGTTGGGTGGGACCATACGTGACTCTACGACTCGGCCGCTCAATACACTGTTTTTGGCAATTGCTGCAACGTTTACATGACCACGCACATAATGGATGACCTTGTGAGTGTTTTTTATACATTTAATAAATCATTTAGACAGTATCGTGCTATGGTCTTTTTTTCATTTATATACTTATGTGTCTGTGATGTGGGAGTTGCCAGGACCTACAGTACCTTTTGTGGATATACAGTACCTGGGAAACTATCTTCCCCACTGCGTTGTTTGGCTTTTCCATTAGCTTGGAGGCCAACACTATTTGGTAAGCTGCCATTTTTTTTCTTTGAAGGCGTTAAACGCAAGGACGCAATTTTTTTTCTATGTGCATTTCTATTTTCCTTTTTATTATTTTTTTGCTTATCACATATATAATCATTTATTTTTGAATCATGTTCATATATGTTTGAGAGCGCTGTGCTTTTTGCATTAATCTAATTGAATGAATTACCTTTCCAATCTGTAGCCGCTGTTTTTTCTGTAAAATGCAATGCAAAATTGCTTTCTGAAGGTGTTCTGTACGCAGAACGCCCCCCATAAACATAATTTCCTGCTTGTGTGATTGGCTCACTGATTTTCCTAGAAGTCTACACTAAGATGCAAATAAGATTTTTGGCATCCCCTGCAACAAAATTTGCATATATAAAAATTTTTTTTTTTTTTTTTTTTTTTTTTTTACAGTCTTGTCCCTCAATGGACTCTTTATCTTATTTGGGTCAATCGGCCAGAATTTAAATTTCTGTTAATCCAAAATCTTACTGATGCACAAGAATCTGGGTAGCAGATATAGGTCTTTTGTCTTCAGATTTAAAGCTTTACCTACATATGCCAAACAAAAGTTTATTTTATTTATTTATTTTTTTGTCTCTCCCCGTTACCCTCTTCTGTCAATGTTAATTTTATTTTGCAGCTAATATTTTTATACTTGGTAGTCTAGACTAGGTTTATTTAGTTTCATGACATTTTATTCCCTGTTTGCTTACTGTATCAATCTAAGGCTGAAAAAGCAGTGGTGTGTTCATAGCTGCCTTACACAGATCCACAGTGCGGTTTCATTTTATGAAATCCAGATGAGCTAGAAATAGCTTGTGCAAAATCTGTCCATTTTTCAGTCTGTTTAGCATGCTGGTAACTACTATTCTCTACTGCGAGCCAAAATACTGCTTCCTGTTTAATTCTGGGTGTTTTTCTTGAAAAAAAAACCTTTGCATGTTTTTTTACTTTTCTTTGTCCTTCTTTTTTAAGTCTTGGAAAGCTAGAAGTTAACTGAAAGGCAAATCTGCCTTGCAGATGTTACGTAATAGACTGAATGTTGTGTTCTTAGCCAGTGCTGATACATGCCTAAGTCTGTGTCAGAGCATGTAGCTGCATTAGCCCAATATGTGCCGTGTACCCAGCAGTCAGACTAGAGTGCAGGTGAATTCAGGCTGAAAGCACGGTTTTCTTCATACCAAGATTAAATCTCCGAAAGAATGTGGTTTTCAGTTGTTGGAAGAACCGAGGCTACAGTAAGTGTGTTATCCATATTCTTGACTTTTTTTTTTTTTTGTGTGCGCTTAACTTTGTTTCTTTTTACTTTGCTTTGTGTAATGCTCATTGCATCCGAAGCTGGAGATACTTTAAGCTTTGCATAGGTTTTATTGAGGCTTTTTAGCTTCCAGGTAGTTATCTCTTTGTATGTGTTAACACGTTGTAGAAAGAATGAGTGTTAAAATATTTAACAATTTTGTATCTAGTTTAAACATTACATTAAAAATGATTAATTTAAACTCAAGGTAAACGTGTGCCTTTGTATAGATTGTTGTTGTTTTTTTTGTTTTTTTTTCTTAATACTTTATTTTGTTGCATATATGGACTACACATTGTGGTACAACATATCCTCAGACAAGTTATAAATGATAGTGGGAATAAAAACTAAAAATATAGGATGGTTGGGTATTGCATCATTAGGAGGTCCATTTTTATAGGTAAAGGTCATTGTATATTCATTGCTAGTGCCAACAATCTGGATTGTGCAGGTCTCAGGTGAGGTAGTCATTAATAGATCTTGTGGACAAAAACACTTTAGACATTGTACAAGCTCATCTTTCATTTTGATCATTTGATTTGTGGTTAGTACGGACTAGCTATTAATAAAGAGCAGGAGAAGCCCATTATTCGCTTTATCTTGCATTGCTAATCTTTCCATATAGGTGCATGTAAACATTACATCGGCAAGTTGGCATATGCACAATTTCCTTTTACGTTTGAGAGCTCTTTGCCGTGAAGGAAAACATTTTGCACTTCTGAGGAATATTTCTGTTCCCCTATATTAAAGTTGTTAAAGTTAAACACCTGAAAACTTAAGTACAATCAAATCCCAATCGCAGAATTACACCTAATTGTTTAAACCTTACCATGACTTTCAGATAAAGGCATGGTGTTTTTTTATATTCTTCAAGATTGCTGGGGGTGTGTTAATTCCTCTGACCATTGACCAGGGCAAAACTAACAGTGAAATATCAAAAAGAATCGGTAAAGCACAACATCAGTACCCAAAAGTCGTACCACATATACCCAGTGAAGTAAACCGCCTCAGGTGATACAGAGATGAAATAAATCTCCCTACACAAGTTTTACTTGCATATCTGCGGTCTTCAACTTGCTATATTCTTTGGAAAGTGCACATAATGTTAGACATTTTCTCTTCCTGTTCAGCACTGGACGTGAAGTCTTGGCACACGCTGTGCGACAGCTGATTGGCATAAATCATACCCCCCATCCACATAGTCGGAGACTTGCAGAGCTGTGCTGTGAACAGACCAGCTCTCTGCTAATCTATTTATAGCACCCACCCCTCACTCAAATTTCAGGCAGGTTTTCGTCTCAGTTGTCAGATAACTTGTCAGAAGTTCTCATGCTGATAACCATAGAATGAACGGAGAAGCAGAAAGATACGGGACTTGGGGCTTTGGAGAGAAATAAGAAAACACTACAGATATATATGTGCCTAGGTCAAATTTCACTAATCGAGTTTACATCAAGGTAATCTGTCTCATGTAGTACACTTCTGGTAGTACACTTCACACACACACACACGTGCTCATAAGTTTACATACCCTGGCAGAATTTATTATTTCTTTGACCATTTTTCAAAAAATTCTCTCTTACACGTGGTTAGTGTTTGGCTGAAGCCATTTATTATTAATCAACTGTGTTTACTCTTTTTAAATCCTTATCACAACAGGAACTACCCAAATGACCCTAATCAAAAGTTTTCATACCCCAGTATGTATATTTCCCCCTTTAACATCAATGACAGCTTGAAGTCTTTTGTGGTATTTGTGGATGAGGCTCTTTAGCTTCTCAGATGATATAGCTGCCCATTCCTCTTGACAAAAAGCCTCCAGTTCCTGTACATTTTTGGGCTTTGTTGCATGAACTGCACATTTGAAATCTCCCCAGAGTGGCTCAATGATATTGAGGTCAGGAGACTGAGATGGTCACTTTAGAACCATCACTTTATTCTGCTGTAGCCAATGACGGATCGACTTGGCCTTGTGTTTTGGATAATTTTCATGTTGGAATGTCCAAGTACATCCCATGCGCAGCTTCCTGGCTGATGAATGCAAATGTTCCTCCAGTGTTTTATGATAACATACTGCATTCATCTTGCCAACAATTTTGACCAAATTTTCTGTGCCTTTTTATCTCGCACATCCCCAAAACATCAGCAATCCATCTCTGTGTGGCCAAAAAGCTAAATTTTGGTCTCATCACTCCAGATCACTTTGTGCCAGAAGCTTTGAGGCTTGTCTCTGTGCTGTTTGGTGTACTGTAAGCGGGATACTTTGGGGCATTTGTATAGTAATGGCTTTCCTGCGACTCGACCATGCAGCCCATCTTTCTTCAAATGCCTCCTTATTGTGCATCTTGAAACAGCCACACCACATGTTTTCAGAGAGTCCTGTATTTCACCTGAAGTTATTTGTGGGGTTTTCTTTGCATCCGAAACAATTTTCCTGGCAGTTGTGGCTGAAATATTAGTTGGTCTACCCGACCATGGTTTGGTTTCAACAGAACCCCTCATTTTCCACTTCTTGATTAGAGATTGAACACTGCTGATTGTCATTCTCAATTCCTTGGATATCTTTTTATATCCCTTTTCTGTTTTATAAAGTTCAACTACCTTTTCCTGCAGATCCTTTGGCAATTCTTTTGCTTTCCCCATGACTCAAAATCCAGAAACATCAGTGCAGCACTGGATGAAATATGCAAGGGTCTGTCAGGAGTCTAGAAACTCATTGGCCTTTTATACACACACGCCAATTACAAGCAACCAGATCACAGGTGAGGATGGTAACTTTTTAATAGCCATTCAAACTCCTTTGTGTCAACTTGTGTGCATGTTATCAGGCCAAAATCACCAGACTATGTAAACTTTTTATCAGGGTCATTTGGGTAGTTTCTGTTGTGATAATGATTTAAAAGGGTAAACACAGTTGATTTAATAATAAATGGCTTCAGCCAAACACTAACCTTGAGTGAAAGAAATGTTTGTGTGTTATCATTCTCTGAAAAATGGCCAAGAAATCATAAGTTTGTAAACTTATGAGCACAACTGTATGTATGTGTATGATTGATAGATAGTCTATCTAATTATACATTTTTTTTTTTAATTCTACAAAGTGAAACCGAGAGCAACAAAATATTTAAACCTTTTCAGATGCAGGTGTTTTTTTGTTTGTTTTTTAACCTTAATGCATTCTGTGCAATAATGTAAAAAACCTTAGTGCAGCTTACACCCCCCACCCCCTCTATTTACTTGAGCCTGATGCTGATCCAAACAATTTGTCCGAGCGCAGCATTGCTGCTCGCGCTCTCGCTCTCTCCCCTTACTGGCTCAGATGCAGCTGGGGCGACCATGCTATGTGTGTCAGTGGACCATTATAAAACCCTCACTATATGTACGCATTTACCCACATGTGCAGGCAACACGCGTGTACATATCGCATAAAACAATATTACTGGTGGAATATGCAATTTAGCATGTGAAATGCAAGCAAAACAAGGGCACTTCATGGCTGAATCTTGTTTTTTTTTTTTTTTTATTTATTTTTATTCTTAAATGTACAGTAAAATTCATATCTGATGAATGCAAAATGCCACTAATCGCAGCCATTCAAATGTATATTCCCCAATGGCAACGCTGGCCTTTACAATAGAAGTCTCCATGGGCCTTTGAATACTGTGAACAGCTTCAAATCTAAATGCTACCCTATGCGTTTCGTCATTTTGACTTAATCCGGACTATAGGAATCTATCATGCTAATTTATTCTATCCCTAAAATCTGTTTCATGTCTGACTCCTACATATTACTACTTGGTGGACTAGTACCTCAAGCTATCATTTTCTGTACAATATGTTTGTCATCTGATATGAAACTGTTAAATTCAAATCTTCAGTGGGATATCTGAATGTTTAAGGGCCTCTAAAATTTCTGGACAACTCTCCACTCACCCATCTTTGTAATCCTTCACATTAACTGGCCTGCATTTAATAGTGCAACCTACAGGCAATGCAGATCGTGCAAGTAGAAAAGTGTTTGCAGGACCGCTGGTCCATTTACACAGTAACCTGTTTTTTTTCTGGCTTGTTTTGTGATATGTCTGAAGTGGAGACATATCACAAAACAAGCATTTCTCTGTTCTTGCACTAGTAATAGAGTGCAGGGCAACATAACAATGCAAACCTGTCTTGGAAGTGTAAATGTGATTGATAAAGCAGGAGTTGCACATCAGAAATTATACTTCCAGTAAACCTGTGGAAAGCGCTATAAAACCTGGCAGAAGTTGATCACAGAACTCAAATTAAGGTGAAATGGGAGAACATCCTGATGTACACATTGGGTGTTGCTTTATGATAAAGCATGAAGCCCAGGTTCACACTGATGCGGGTTTGAAATCGTGCTGAAATTGCACGATTTCAAACCGGCAATGCAGTCTGACTTTGTGGCAATTTGACAGATATCCGTGCAGGTTCATGTACAGATGTCTACTCCAAATAGCCCCCGAAGTCGCTAAAGGTAGTACATGAACTACTTTTGGGAATCGGTGCAAAGGCACCGCAAATTCAGTGTCGCAATGATTCGGATGGTGCCATTGCCGGAAATGGCCACTGACGTGTCAAATCGTATGCAAAATCTTCCCAATGTGAATGCGGGCTAAATGCTTAAAGGGGAGTTCCAGCCATTTGTATGTTTATTAAAAATCAGCAGCAACAAAGTGTAGCTGCTGGCTTTTAATAAACAGGCACTTACCTGCTCCAGCGACGCGCCGGCCGGGGCTCCGCTCCTCTCCCCCCCTCCCCGGCCGGCGTCTTCATCTTCAGTGTGGGCACCCGGCCGTGACAGCTTTCGGCTTCGCGGCCGGGCACCCACTGCGCATGCGCGAGCGGCGCGGCACTGCGCATGCGCGAGCGGCGCGGCCCGGCGCCGCGCCCTGTAATTGGCCAGGAGATCGCCTAGGACCTGTGACGTGTCCTAGGCGATCGCCTACAGCAGCCACTTCCTGAAGGCGACTAAGCTTAGTCGCCTACAGGAAGGAGGAAGTGGGACAGGAAGTCCCACTCGTGCTGAAGCCCCCACTCCCCCCCCCAAAAAAATTACATGCCAAATGTGGCATGTAAGGGGGAGAGGAGTGGGATAAGAGGAAGTTCCAAATTTGGGTGGAACTCCTCTTTAAATTTCACCTTGCTCTACCTTATTTCCTACATTAGCTGTTTTTGTATTTTGATAGCAAGTACCTGAAACAGTTGTCAACTGTCTATTATTATTTTTTAACTTCCTGCCAATTATCCTAGCCAAATGAATAAAACACACTCTTTGAAAAATACCTGTTTTGACATGCTGCATTTGGGACAAAAGCTTAGACAATACTAAATTGCATCAACATGTCTAGAGATTTCTCAATGTGCATCAAACCCTCCCCAAAGTTTTAAATATGGTTTTGCAAAGGAAACAAATGTTTATAGAAAAGAGCCTGCATTGTAGTATTCAGAGAAGTACATTTAGGTAATATCCACAAATGATAGAAGAATTAACCAGTCTTTTTTTTTTTTTCTTTTTATTGCATAGCAAATACCTATTCTGTCCATTTGGAACAGTTGTGTATTGGTGTTGTGTGAAGTGAGCAAAAATAATTTTATTATTTTACACTTACTAATTTAGGGTGCTGACAGCCACAGCACTTTAAAATATATATATTACACACACGATTTAGATGTGGTAGCTGCCATGTGGTTGTTTTTCTTTGTTCTGTTTTTTCTTTTTTCTTTTTTTTTTTTTTGCGTTTTTTTTCACTTCTACCTAGTGGCCCTGACAGGAACATACTTCATGTCCTAGGTTGACAACACACATTTATTGTATTTGAACTATGGAGGATCACTGTTGTAGCCCTAGACTTTCTCTTTTTTATTAGACCACAAACATCTCCCCTTCTCCTCATCTGTATAACATGGGGATATATTCTGTAGTCCACAGAAATTAACTGGAAATGCTAATAAGACTGTTTTATATTCCAGTATAGTGCACAGCAAGTTACAAGGGCCCTGGATTTAAGGCAGAATCAACAGGTATTACCTTTTATCTCAAACCTGAAAACAAAACTAATGCAGCTACCACATCTAAGGACTAGTAAGCTGCAATATTTTTCATTTGGTTTTAAACTGGATTTAGATATACTTGAAGCTGGTGTAATCTCAAAATGCATTTCCATTTTTAAGGCTGTATTGGCAAAACCCATAGTACATGTGTTTTGGGTACCTGTCGTTTCATAGTGTTTTGTGGGTTTACCAGTTAGGCATCTTTTAGTAGATATTTTTTTCTATGTTTGCTTATAGGATGTAAGCCTTGTCGTTGTGTTACGGTATACTTGCATATTGTTTTTTTTTTTAAAGAAAAAAAAAATGTCCATTTTTGATTCTACAGCTGTCCATAGTATAAGTGCAGTGCAGCTACATTTCCATAAACATGCATGCTTGAACATGCTTGGAAGGCATCGGGAACATGACCAGACACATCCATTGCCAGCTTTTGTTGGGCGAGTTGGTAGCAACTGGGTGAAAACATGAGACGTTGCCCCTACCGCGATATCCAATTTTACTGGATATCTTAATGTAAACACGTGGCCTGGCTATGGGCAGTCAAATATTTACATATTCTTAAAAGCAGATAATTGGCTTTTAAAATGGACTTCGCCAACTTCTCTAGCTGCTGCAGACACTGTGGAGAAATTCATCCTTAAAGTTGACACTAGAAGCATCAAGGTCAATGTGTAATTCAGCTCAGCTCATCCTACTTCTCACTACCAGCAGCTGTGACTTGATCTGATTTTTCCGTGCATATATTGTTAATAACATGGATTTGCATTGTTTGACAATGTATGTGGGTTATTTCTTTTAAAGAATTTGTCAATAACTGTTTTTTTTTTTTTTTTTTTTAATCCCAGATTTTTTATTTGTTTTTTTCACGAATAAGTAGGGATACCCCTTGCTTATTCACATGGTGGGGGAGGGCTGGTATCTGTGAACAGATGCCAGCTTCTTAACCTGCAAAAAAAGTACCAAAAAACATGCCTTTTTTTTACCTGCATTTGGGGCCAAAATTGTGCAGCAACCGCACCAAAGTAGCATGTGCTCTGCTGTGCAGCATTGATGTGAACGTGCACCGTATAAAATAATGTAATTTCCCTTGTCAGGCGATTTTGTGCGACATCTCAAGTCGCACAAGCGTGAACCATGCCTAAAGCATAGATATTGAATATCTAATAACCCTCACTGACATCTGTAAGGAGAAATGTCAACTAAACTTACAAAGTTGGCAGAGCCAACCTGACCAATGAAGTCAGACCAGTACAAGCATTTCTTGCAGTGAGTTAAAGGGTTATTTCAAAGGAAAACATTTTTTTCCTTTGAAATGACAAACATGTTATACTTGCCTCCACTGTGCAGTTCGTTTTGCACAGAGTGGCCCCGATCCACGTCTTCCACGCAAGTACTAACAACAGTCATGCGAGAGAGCTCGCATGGTGGTAAAAGTTTGCGGGCGCACTCCGGTGATACAGCGAGCGGCCATAGTCGCTCACTGTATGACTCGGCCCCGCCCCTCGGCGCGCCACGTCACTGGATGTAATTGACAGCAGCGCCAGCCAATGGCTGCGCTGCTCTCAATCCATCCGTTCTAGCCAATCAGTGGCCAGGCTGAGCGGCAAAGAGGATCTCGGGACCGCGCGCGGGACCTTCGAGGGGTCGGGTAAGTATAAGGAGGGCTCGGGATGGGGGGGCGCCAACATCAGATGTTTTTTTACCTTAATGCATAGATTGCATTAAGGTGACATTTTTTTTACTTTACAACTCCTTAGAACGTTACTAATTTCGTATTTCTATGACCTGCTAATTTACCAAATATTTACATGTGTAGCCTTACAAGCAAGACTACATAGGCTGTCTCTTTACCAACATCAGTAGACAACATCATTGCCACCACTCCTTCCTCTGTTGCCAGCACAAAATATCCAGTGCTTCTGGGTGCAGTGGAGTTCTCTTTTCCATTATGCAGTGCTGGGACCTGGTGGCCTACTACAGAGGGGGTGATGTCACTCCTGAGCTTCAGCATGCTTTTTGGGCGGCTGCTGTGACACAGAATGGAGTGGTAGGAGAATGCTAGAAAGGGGAGTAGAAAAAGCTGGTGGGGAGGGGGGGGGGGCATTATTCACAGACAAGGTCACTTTGCCATGAATGTAGAAAGTGACAGTACCTTTACAGCTTAAAGGAACACTAAAGGTTTGTTTTTTATTAGATCAATTGATTGCTGTAAGCTAGAGCATTTAAATATCATTTACCTAATTTTTCCTTTTGACCTCCAAAATACAGTAATCCAGGTTTGAAAATGCCATTTCCTGTCTCTCCTCTTCTTGCTTTCCACCAGCATCTGATCCGTTTTGCATGGTGGAAAGCAGAATGTGCTCACCCCCTCCCTATGACTACAGCCCTGCGTGAAGATGCTCTCTTATCCCTCACAGGCATGGAGGCTAAGCCTAATGGGAACTGTAGTTCCCATTAGGCCGTGATGTAGCAAGAATGAATGCGCACCGCAAACCAGGAAGTTAGTGAGAATAGTGATTCAGGAGTGACGGAGGTGAATAAAACGGCTCGATTTCAACAGGTATCAAAATAATGTTATAATGCAAAACATTACTTTTTACTTTATCAGCTACTGTCAGACTTTTATTTAAGAGGAAAATATTTTTGTCTTTACAACCCCTTTAAGGCAAACGGACTGTTGGAGGCTGAAAATATACTGGGTGTAAAATTCTGGGCACCCAGAGAGCTGCAGGTGCAGCTTGCAGCCTACCATAAGTGGCTGTCTGCAACTGTAGTCTTGTAAACCTACTTCAGTGCAAAATTTTTTATGTAGGCACATTTCCTGAATATAAAACTTTAGCACACGGAAATACATTGTACGCAGCAGTAAATGCCAAGGCACTGAAGCTTTTCCATTTACAAGAGTACGTCTGTGGACAGCCACTAGTATGTCAGGCAGTACACGGCACCTGAGGCGCCCTGGGCATGGTACAGTATAGTGAATGGAGAGTTGAGGGGGCACTAAAAATTATCTAGTGGTGATAATATATCATAATAAATTAAACAAATAATTGAATGATAATAAATCATATTAAACAAATAATTGAATGGCTAGATTAGTGAATAAATAACAAAACCAACAATAAATGTGTACAATCTCCAGAAGTACCACCCAATCAGGTGGATTTATACAAAGTGAAGATGCATAAAGTCCATAAATAAATTGGTAAATAGATGAGGTCTGAGAGCGGAAAAGAGGAGAGCCGCCTGGAGGTGGTACCTGGGCACAGCTATTCACTTCCGGTCCCGCTGGTTCTCTACACAAAGAGGTGAAACGCACGCCAGCTTCCCCGGTGTGGAGCCATCTCTCCAAAACTACAAGCCGTACAGCCTCAGTGCTGGGTTAAGGGCACCAACAAAAGTAAGGGGCCACTTGGCACTGTGTTCTTTTAAACTTTTTTAAAATAAACGGACTTATACTATGGCGGTCTTTTCTTTCCTTTGTCCCGCTACATGATGTTGAAGTCAGGCTGAACCAGAGAAGCCAAGCTGCATGTATAGTCCATTGTGACACAAAGCTACCATTGACCTCTTTTTAATTAAACAGGTCAACACCATCTGGTAAGGTGCCATCCTTTGAGCACATTTTGGGTGACTTTAAAGCTGGTGAAGGTAGAAACTTTCTTTCACAGTGAAGTTTGAAGACATCTGAGCACAAGCACTTTATCTATTCATCTATTTACCAATTTATTTATGGACTTTATGCGTCTTCACTTTGTATAAATCCACCTGATTGGGTGGTACTTCTGGAGATTGTACACATTTATTGTTGGTTTTGTTATTTATTTACTAATCTAGCCATTCGATTATTTGTTTAATATGATTTATTATCATTCAATTATTTGTTTAATATGATTTATTATCATTCAATTATTTGTTTAATATGATTTATTGTCATTCAATTATTTGTTTAATTTAATATGATATATTATCACCACTAGATAATTCAAATGCCCCCTCCACTCATTATTCACTAATCAATTTCAGTTCACTGATTTTTTTGGGGAGCAGCTTATTACATAGTTTTTATATATTTTATTTACTTAGTTGTTTTACACAGTAAATTAAGTTTATACATTCAGTTGGCGCGAGATCCCCACCTTTTCCATGGTACAGTATAGTGCTAGGATCTTTTTGGAGTCTCTGACCCTTTTGTGTGCATGAGGACTAAAAGTCACTTTTTATTTTCTTTACATTTGTCTTCTGTTAAGGCAAATGCAATTGTTAAAATCTCTTGATTTTCCTCTTGGTCACCTTTTTCCTCTATCATTAAAGGGATTGTAATGTGTCATGGTTTTTCACCTTGATGCGTTCTCTGCATTAAGGTGAAAAACATTCTTTGCTGCCCCCAGACCCCATTTTTTCAGACTCCCATGGCTGTCAATCAAATCCAGTAACACGGGTGCAGGGGAGGGGGCTGAGTCCCGCTGTCTGTGTCAATGGACGCAGTAGCGGTACTTCCGGAGCACGCCCACACAGGTGCACCCATGGAAAGCTGCTCTCCCTGGGGGCACCCAATGAAGTGGAGGAGCCAGGAATGCCGGCAGGGCACCCCAGAAGAGGAGGATCAGGGCTGCTCTGTGCAAAACTTTTGCACAGAGCAGGTAACTATAACCTGTTTTTTTTTTTTTTTTTATATATAAAATTTTTTTGAACCTTTTACAACCCTTTTAACTGCTATTGGGTGCCTAAATGTACTCAAGCCAATCATATTATTTCTTTCTTTGGTCTTCACAAATCACCTTTTTTATTTATGTACAATTACCATAGATTTTTTATTTTGGATTCAATAAAGGAATAATGTTTCCTCTATAAACATACATATACCATACCATGTATACCTTTTTGTTTAGTATTGGCTCCATGGGGTTTTGTGTAAAACAGACATTTCATCAGTCTAAAATTTTGCTCAGAAAGGCTATTGTTTAAAACCGTAATGGCATCTTTGTTTAGGAATTGCTTCCAACCACAAAGCTACATTTTTTGCTGCAATGCAAACACATTAGACTTGGCAGAGCATGAGGGGTTTGCATGCATGGTTCCTGGGACGGTTCCAGTGTGAGTTTTAAAGCACACACAATGGCCTAGAAAGTAAAAGGAAATGGCAGCTGAGATCATAATGGAAAAGCCAAAGCTTTATCAAGCTAGGAATTTCTTCTCTGTATGGTATAGATTACTCTGGATTTTAACTCTGACTTCTTACTATGGTGAACAGTTTTTGAAACTCTGTAGTGCTTGTGGTGTTCAATAAAATGTATTGCTGTTCCAATGATCGCTTATTTCCTAATCCTATTACTATTTAGGCGCTTATTTTAATGTATTCAAAGATGACTGTAATATTTTTAGTTTGAACTCTAAATTGAATTTTAAATGTTCCAATTGGGTGTTAAACACATTCTTGTAAAATATACAGTTTTTTATTTTTTTCTTGTTTTTGGTCTAAAATTATAGTATAATTCATGTTTTTAAAATGTTTGCTGCTAGAACAATGTGACACTCTTGAGTCAAAATAGTGTAAAAATTTATAAATGGACCCTTTAAATACTTAAAAGCTGATAACTTTCTGTACTCTGTGGACAAATAAGGGGTTATAGAAACTCAGATGTCTGTGCTCTTTATCAGAAATTAAGTAGGTTGGGCATACCCCACATGCTTAGGAATTCAAAGCTGTGGTAGGAAGAGGATGATATGAGCATGATGTATTTCTGGAATATCGAGATAATGTTTTGGTACTTGCAGCATGTTTAAAAAGATACAACAAATTACCGGGTTGCCAACTCCTTGATCTCGATTTACCCATCGATCTTGGGAAGCCGAGCGGTAGATCAACTTAAAGCGGATGTGCCATGGGAAAACAATATTAAAAGCCAGCAGATACAAATACTGCAGCTGCTGACTTTTAATATTAGGACACTTACCTGTCCTGGAGTCCAGCACCGATCGCAGCAGAGGACGAGCGATCGCTCATCTCTCTGCTGCTCCCCCTGCCATCCACGCTGAGGGAACCAGGAAGTGAAGCGCTGCGGCTTCACTGCCCAGTTCCCTACGGCGCATGCGCGAGTCGCGCCCGCCGATTGGCTCCCGCTGTGTGCTGGGAGCCGAGTGTTCCCAGCACACAACGGGGGGTGACGGGAAGTGACGGAATGCCCGTCTTTTGCCCGTGAATGCCGAGCCGGAAGTGGGTGCAAATACCTGTCTTTAGACAGGTATCTGCACCCCCCTCCCCCCTGAAAGGTGTCAAATGTGACACCGGAGGGGGGGAGGGTTCCGATCAGCGGGACTCCACTTTAGGGTGGAGAACCGCTTTAAGAGCAGAGCTTGAGAGGCACCACAGTACTGGACAGAGGATGGGAGCTGCCGCAGTTAAACTTGCAGATAATTGGTTGCTCGGATTTCCCCGGTGGTCCTAGCGACCAATCACTAGCTTATTAATATGACATTTTGTCACCTTACATCCAGTACTGTGCTGTCTCTTGCTCTCCTCACTGCTGTACAGCAGTTGTAGGGCAGGAGAGTGCTACTTACACACTGCAGTGTTTGTGTCAGGGGGTGATGTGAAGGGGGTTAAGGACACAAATTTTGGGCGCTAAGGATGCTACTGTGCATTTGGGGGGGGGCTGCTATGGGGGCCACAGGATGCTACAGTGGGGGAGGGGGGGCTGTGAAGGTGGCAGTGGACACTGCTAGGGAGGGGAAATAGGAGTTGAGTACACAACTGTGGGTGGGGGTGATAGGGCCGGCAGAAGATACTACTGTGGGGTGTGATGTGAAATGGATGTAACGTATGGCAGGGGACACTGCTGTGACGGTGTATTCTTTGTTGTCATTTTACTGGGGGATAGATAGATAGAGAGAGAGAGAGATTTATTTAATTTTTTTCCCCCAAAGGGCACTGCCCTACTGGGGATCTTTGATTTCCTCCATGTTGTCCAGGTAGATCTCAACCTCCTGAAGGGTTGCCTATCCCTCACATAGGAATTTACAGTATGGTTCTCAGTGGGTGTAGTGCTGAAATGTATTACAGGCCTTCATTTTAAATATCAATATTGCCTCTTATTCTCTTAAGAGGCTAACCTTGAAACATTGTGAGAGTGATTGGCTGCCATGTGTAGACATTTTGCTCAATTCATCAGAAATGAGTGAAAGGATATTTATTTATTTTTTTGTACCATATGGTCGTTAGGTGGTGATGCAATTAGTGTTGACATGTTTTCCTATGTACAGTGTTTTTGGGGGTATAATGACTATTAGGTCACGCATTTTAAGCAATGTAATAAAGATAACAATGCTTTTTATGTAACCATTTGTGTGGCATGTCTTTTTGGCACCTAAAAAAAATCCCTCATCTAGTCAAAGGGTGTTTTGTAGTATGTTTGTTTATTTAATTGTTCCATGATTTACACTTTAATAATGCAAGTAGCAGCTTTTATAAAGAGAAACAAATGTTGAGGGCAAATGACTATACAGCCAATGCAAATAAAAAGAATACCCTGAACAAACACCACTTGGCAATTTAGGTAGTGTTACTCTAACCCCTAAAGATGCATGTAAACAAATATCTCCACTCAGTTATGGAGGGAAAAAAGACAGCCATAAGGCCTTTTTTTTTTTTTTTATTCACAACTTAGGCCCCTTTCACGCGGTCGGACCATTTAGGTCCGCTTGTCAGTTTTGTCGGCGGACCTGAAAGGCCGCTCCATACATCTCTATAGAGTATCGGATGTCAGCAGAGACATGTCTGCTGACATCCGATCCGACCCGATCTGATCCGCTAAAATCAGCCGGATGGCGATACGTTGCCATCCGTCCATATCGGATAAGATCTGATGAAAACTGACAGCATCTCTCCATAGGAGACAGTGATGCTGGACAAGCCCCTCCCCGCTCAGTGAGCAGAGAGGAACTTGTCATCCGCCGGCTCAGCAGAGAGATCTCCCGCTGAGCTGGCAGACCACTGAAAGCAGATCCGTCCCCGTGTAAACGGGGCCTTAGTAGAGACTTTACTAACATTAACATAGGCACTACAAACAATTTACGGAGATTTTCCAAAATGAGGGTGAAACCCTCTTGGATGGCTGTTACCAGTGATATCCTATATTTTGGTGGAACCTGGGCAGCTCCTGACCATTGGTGTTGGGAATTGTATAGTATTCTATTTTTTTTATAACTAGTTATTGCAGGATAAGTCCTGCTTATCATGGCTGACAGCTGCCTTTTCTAATTGCTTCAAAGAGCAGCACTTGGGGAGGCCATCCATTATGACATTTTCTTTCCTTCCACAGCGGGTGGAAGGAAGGAAAGTTGCTTGGTTCCCATATCATCACAGTCAGCGTTAATGGGGCAATCCTTCCAGCAGCGCTATTGTGTAATGCAAGCAATGAGCCTTCCCTGCTGGCGAAACATGATGATTAGTGTTGCCGGTTTAAGCCAGTGGTGCTATTCGTTTGGGAAAAACCCAACAGGCTGGTCGTACACAAGATCAACTGGTTTACGACCAGGGTGCCCATACATGGAATAACATTTCAGCACTGACTGCCGGCTTTGCCATCCAAGTTAATTCTCCTTTCTGTTATCAGTTTTGACACTTTCTGGCATCTAAACAGTTTGCACGCATGTTAAGGTGGATGTACACAGCCCAGTGAGGAATGCTCGCATCTTTGTGTCATTTTGGTGTCCGCAATCTAACCTGAAATAGACCTACATTTTTATAAATTATTATACTGTACAGTGAGTTACCATACAATTCAGCACCAGAGGTTTAAGCTGGTCTTTATATAATTTTCTTGTACAGTTTTTGTAAAATCTCCTTTAGCTTTGCCTTCAACATAGAAGTGCAGGGGCCTGCTTGATTGGATACAAATTGTGTGTTTAGGTTTGACCTCCATATTGTATGGTTTTTGGTACATTTAAAAAATGTTTTACAAGAAAATTGTATAATGTATGGCCAGCTTTAGGAGGGCCCTGATTGTGAGGGCTTTTGTACTTTAGTGGTGAATCGGGCTACTGATCTACTGCATCTGGATTTACATAAATGTCATCCCTGGGCCGAAAACTTGGTCCAGGAAGCAGGTGCTGACTTTCTGAACTTTAAAATTCATCTTTTTTACTTTCAAGTAAAGGTGATGGGATTGATGAAATGGGTTGTCGGTGTGATTTTATTATCCTTTAGGGCAATGTGTTTTCCCCTGTTTTTTTTTTTCTTTTTCATCTCGGATCACCTTATAAATTGATGCCTGTGAAGAAAATTGGTGTAGGTGTGTCCTCTGATCTGGATAATAATGCAGTCTCTGCATGTCTTTGCATGCACATGTATTGTCTACTGTTTAAATGATCAAATCAAACAACTGCATTGTATCCACTTTGAACATCAATAGACATTTTGTTCTTTTGTGAGACACTACAGGTTTCAAAACGTCTTAATGTTTTTCAAGAAGTTTGTAGCCGGTTTGCACAACTGTAGATTTATACACATACATTCACTCTTTGCCAGGCATGTTTAACAATATATGGAACTGTCAGCACTGAGGTCTGTTGTACACCTTTATCATGAATTTTCTTGCCTAGGCTTTGTAAACCTACCTAAAATAAGCCTGTCATGAGAGAAACATTGATGCAGATTTCTCATCTTTGTGCATATGTATATATAATTAGGTCCACATTTACTATCCCCAATTCCAAAATTAGAAAACATATCAAATAATTAAACTGAGAAATTGTACCATTTAAAAAAAAAAGATGAGGTCATTTGAAACTGACGGCAACAACAGGTTTAAGAAAAGTTGGGAAATGGCTTCAAAAAGCTGGCAAAGTGGTAATAAGAAGGAACAGCTGCAAGAACATTTTGCAACTAATTTGTTTAATAACAGGTCAGTAACATGATTGTGTGTAAAAAGAGCATCTTAGAGAATCGGTGTCGCAGAAGTAAATATGCGCAGAGGTTTGGCAATCTGTGAAAAGCAGCACCTAAAAATAGTTGGAACCGTTTCCGAATATTGCTCCTCAACATAAAATTGCAAAGACTTTAAATATATCTACAGTACATAATAAAAGATTCTGAGAATCTGGATAAATCTCTGCGAAAAAGACAAGGCCTAAGCGTAATATTTGAATACCTGTGACCTTTTCATCCCTCAGACGGCACTGCATTAAAAACAGGCATGGCTCTGATAGACATCATTGCATCTGCTCAGGAATACTTCCAAAAATCACGCTCTGAAAACGGTTCGCTGTGCCATCCAAAAATGCTAGTTAAAGCTCCATCATCAAGAAACCATATCTGCACATGATTCAAAAACGCAGTCACCTTCTCTGGGCCAAAGGTTATTTAAAATGGTCTGTTGCAAAGTGGAAAATTGTTCTGTGGTCAGACAAATTAAAATTTGACCACCTTTATGGCGACCATGGGCACTGTGTCCTCCAGACGAAAGAGAAGGACATTCAGGCTTATCGCTGCTCAGTTCAAAAGCCTGCATCTCTGATGGGATAGGGGTGCATTAGTGTCTATGGAATGGGCAGCATTCACTTCTTAAAAGGCACCATCAGTGCTGAAAGCGAACCTTCAGTAATTTTTCTATTTATTAAATCTTCTGTCCTTGTTGTTTTTACTTTGGATAGTAAAACATTTGTTTTCTGCCAGTAAATACCTTTATACAGCTCACTTCCTGTTTCTTGTCTGGTAAAAAGCCAAGCCTTATGACATCATGCACAGCTCTCTCTTGTAAGAGTTTGCCAGGAATGTAGGGTGGGATGAGTAATCCATTGAAGAAAAAATGCGAAAAAACGCTTATAAGCGATATTGCAGAAAACGTTAAATGTTGAAAAACTCACTGCAAAGCTTCTGCTGTTTTAATAACGTTATTTAAACGTCCAGTGTTCATGAGGCCTAAAACTGAAATGAAGGGCAAAACATTTGTGTATTGATATAAAAAAAACATTATAAATACCCATTTTTTTTTTTTATTTATGTTTCCCTATGTTATCAGCTGCGTAAGAGCTGGGGGGAGGAGACGCAGCAACACACTGAACTTTCCAGTGAAAGGCTGTGCAGTTGGGGGTGGGGTGTTGGGGCAAGTCTGATCATTGGAGGAGAGCAGGCTGAGTTCTCAGTCAGCACAACTGGAGAACTGACCACGGTGTGCTCTCCTGCTTGGAACAGGATACTTTTAGCTATGATTAAGCACTAATTTATAGTGCGAAACGCATCAGCGGTTTTACTCCCGTGTTGTGTGCTGTGACCTGTAGTACATTTTTCCTTTTTTAAATGGACAACCATCAAGGTTTTTTGGAGTGCGGCTGTCCATATTTTCTTTTTCCATTTGTTACACAGTACAATAAGGAACAAATCAAAGGATATGAATAGCTGGGTTAACAAACACTTTAGTGGCACTCTATTACAGAATTCCCCTCAAAACGAAATTGAAAAATGTACTTTCCTAAAGCGGCGCTCCATCGACGTGTTTTTTTTTTTTTTTTTTTTTTTTTTTAAAGCCCAACTTTGGATCCTAACTTTGGATCCTAACATACATAAATGCCACACACGTTTTAAAGAAAATTTGCTGCTCTAATACACATTTGATAAAAAAATAACTTATATTTTGCTGTGTATGACGTTCCCATATTGCTTGTGGGCATGTGACGCCCACAAGCATTTATTTCCGGTATACGGTACAGCTGAATGTCCAACATGCACCGCCCATTCTCGTGCATGCACAGTGTGAGACGCTCGCAGCGCAGGAAAATTATCACGTTGCCATCACAACAGGCGGCGACATCAGAAGTGTCCGCCCCGTTGTGATGGCAACCATCAACACGTGACTGGCATCATCGCGTCACTTCCAGTTTCGGAATTATGACATATAGGGCCATATTCACAAATGAGATACGACGGCGTATCTCCTGATACGCCGTCGTATCTCTGTTTCTATCTATGCGAAAGATTCATAGAATCAGTTACGCATAGATAGCCATAAGATCCGACAGGTGTAATTGTTTTACACTGTCGGATCTTAAGATGCAATACCGCGGCCGCAGCTGGGGGGAGTTTGCGTCGTAAACCAGCGTCGGGTATGCAAATTAGGAGTTACGGCGATCCCCGAAGTTTTTTTGCGTTCGCTACGTCGCCGCTAGTCTAGTTTCCCGTCGCAAAGTTAGTCGTTTTTTTTGGTGCCTTAACTTTACACGGCAATCGTATTGCTGTGTAAAGTATGGCCGTCGTTCCCGCGTCGAAATTTAAAAAATAACGTCGTTTGCGTAAGCCGTCCGGGAATACGGAATTACGCTACGCGCGTCGCCGTTCAAAAAAATGACGTCACTTTGCGCAAAGCACGGCGGGAGTTCGGAAACGGAGCATGCGCGGTAGGTCCGGCGCGGGAGCGCGCCTAATTTAAATGGCACACACCCATTTGAATTGGCCCGCCTTGCGCCGGAGGCCGCCGGCGTAGGCTTTCATCGCAAGTGCTTGGTGAATCGGGCACTTGCGATGAAAAATTGCAGCGGTGTAACGTATCTAGGATACGTTACGCCGCCGCGATTCTACGTGAATCTGGCCCATAGCTCCCAGGAGACAGTGCACCGCCGGATATGACGGACATCTCTGCGGGTGGCAGAGACCGGAACTCGATTGTAAACTGTACTATCCAGGTAAGCTGTCAGAAAAAAAAATCCAATGCACAATCTATATGCTGCAAGAATGCCTTTGACGATGAGTTCTAAATGTGGGTGGAACTCCGCTCTAATAAAGTCCTTTAAATGTAGACCTATATTTGCTTCTAGCCTAGTTTTGGTCTTTCCTTTTAGATTTTCACATTCTGTGCTGCTATTACTGTCTGTGTTTTTAGGTTCTTGGCTCTGAGCAAACATTTTAGTTTTGTGCAAGTGAAGTTTTTTGTTTTTAGTGAAATTTTTCATGGTTGGAGTAATCTTAATGCCTAACTGCTTTTCATTTTAATATTACCGTGAATCAGTGACTTCCTAAATATGTTTATTCTGTAGCGTGCTTCAAAGAAATGCCACCCAGTGATCGCTGCCTTTTTTTTGTAACAATGGCTTCTGTGTAGCATAGTTGTTTTCCCCCTTTTTAATTCATTATACTTTTGGCAACATTAAGGAAGATTGCTGTTTCTGTATAATTTTTCTTATTTCAAAGCAATATTTGTAAAATTATTTAGGCTACTTTCACACTGATGCGGTTTTCAGGAGATTAGCGCTAAAAATAGCACCTGAAAACTGCCTCTCATGCCTCCCCAGTGTAAAAGTCCAAGTGCTTTCACACTGAAATTTAGAGCTTGAGCCCTTAGAGGTTTGCAGGGTTGTTGGGATAACACCTTTTAGCAGTGTCCCACCTTTTTGTGCAGTCTGTCTTTTTCAACCTCTCCCTCTGTGTTGGCGAGTTGAAAATGTAGGCAAGACACCAAGATGATCTTTGGATGGTATAACAGGCATATTCTTTTGGCCCGGCCCTTAAAGCGGGGGTGCACCCCAAAAAAATGTTTTAACATTACATTCAGCCGAGTTGTCAGAATGACATTAGGCTGTTTTTTTTTTTTTTTATTTCATTGCCGTACATACCGTATTTTCACCGCCGCTTCCGGGTATGTAATCTACGGGACTGGGCGTCCCTAATTGATTGACATCCTTCCGATTGGCGCATACAGCGCGTCACGAGTTGCAGAAAGAAGTCGGTGCGTAGGCGCCGTATAGAGCAGACTCGCAGTCCGGCTTCTTTCGGCAACTCGTGACGCGCTGTATGCGCCGGTCGGAAGGATGTCAATCAATTAGAAACGCCCAGTCCCGCAGATTACATACCCGGAAGCGGAGGTGAAAATACGGTATGTACGGCAATGAAATAAAAAAAAAAAAAACAGCCTAATGTCATTTTGACAACTCGGCTGAATGTAATGTTAACAATTTTTTTGGGGGTGAACCCCTGCTTTAAGTCTGACAGACCTTTCCCAAATGATCAGGGGGGATCTTTGTGTGGGTCAGAATTCTGATTTGACCTCTTCTTGACATTACCCAAATGCTGTAGGGCATTTAGGAAATCTTGCTATTAAAAGTTGGGTGAGCTGCTCCCTACACTGGACAACAATGAGTGTGTCATTTATGACCACACTGTCTTTCCTAGAGTCGAGTTGTTGCCTTTGGGTTCTCTTCAGCTGATTGTCTCCACGTTAACGAGTGAGGATTTAAAATTGAGTGCCCTTATTTTGATGCTTTGAAGAAATTATACATCGCCTGGAAAGTGGGTCCCATACTCCAAGATAGTTGTCAGAAAAGACATGCTGAGGCTCAGCTGCAGTTTTTTTTTATGGGAGATGATGTAAGCCCAGAGGCCTTTATTATGGCAAGTCTTCTTAAATCTGTATTCGCAACCAGGGAAATATTTATAGTACTACCACTAGGATGCCTAATGCTCGCTCTTCAGCAGAGGATGCTACTCCTTTCAAGGGTAACTTGGTTGGGTCTTACAACTCCATTGTTGTCAGTGGTCGGCAGGTTTGCAGTGTGGCTGTCACACCCCAGGATCAACTTTGGGTACTAATTGGAAGTCCTTCTCATCCTTTTTACTCCTGGTTCTTGAACTGTCTGGGTCAAAGTATACCCTCATCCTTGTCTAATTCCCTGATCCACCCTCCTGCCTTCTTCAGTCTTTAATTTTAATGGCAGGTTTATGTCAACAGTGAGAGACAGAATAACCAGAAAATGTTCAGAAAAGAGCATTTCAAAAAAGTTACAAATTGATTTGCATTTCAAGTATTTGATCCCTTCACAAAACATGACTTGGTACTTGGTGGCAAAACCGTTGTTGGCAATCAGATGTCAGATATTTTTTGTAGTTGGCCACCAGGTTTGCACACATCTCAGGAGGGTTTTTATCCCACTCCTCTTTGCAGTCCTCTCCAAGTTTTTAAGGTTTAGAGGCTGCCGTTTGGTAACTCTAACCTTCAGCTCCCTCCACATTTTTTTCTATTGAACTAAGGTCTGGAGACTGGCTAGGCCACTCCAGGACCTTAATGTGCTTGTTTTTGAGTCACTCATTTGTTGCCTTGGCTGGGTGTTTGGGTCTTTGTCATTCTGGAATACCCATCTACGACTAATTTTCAATGCCCTGGTTGAAGGAAGAAGGTTCTCACCTAAGAGTTTGACAGTACATGGCCCCGTCCATCATCCCTTTTGATGCAATAAAGTTGACATGTCCCCTTGGAAGAAAAATACCCCCAAAGCATAATGTTTCCTCCTCCATGTCCAGTGGGGATGGTGTTCTTGGGCTCATAGGCAGCATTCCTCCTCCAAACACAGCAAGTTGAGTTGATGCCAAAGAGCTTGATTTTGGTCTCATCTGACCACAGCACTTTCACCCAGTTCTCCTCTGAATCATTCAGATGTCCATTAGCATACTTCAGATGGGCCTGTACATGTGCTTTCCAGAGCTGGGGGACCTTGGGAGTGCTGAAGGATTTCAGTCCTCCCATGGCGTAGTGGGTTACCAATTTTTTTCTTGGTGACTATGGTCCCAGCTGCCTTGAGATTATTGACAAGATTCTCCTCTGTAGTTCTGGGCTGGTTTCTCACCGTTCTCATGATCATTGAAACGCCACAAGGTGATTTTGCATGAAGCACCAGACCGAGGGAGATTGACAGTTTTGGGTGTTTCTTCCATTTGCGAATAAACTGTTTTCACCCTCTCACCAAGCTTCTATGGACAGGTGTCTTTTTATACAGGTAACAAGCCAAGATAAGGAGCACTCCCTTTAAGAAAGTGCTCCTAATCTCGGCTCATTACCTGTAAAGAAGACACCTAGGAGCCAGAAATCTTGCTAATTGATAGGGGATCAAATACTTGTTTTCACTCATTAAAATCAATTTAACTTTTTTTAAATGTGTTTTTCTGGATTGATTTGTTTTGTTATTCTGTCTCTCACTGTTAACATAAACCTACTATCAATATTATAGTCTGATCCCCTGCTGATTTTGTATGTTTGCCCACTGACAGAGAAATTATCAAATACTTTTTACCCCTCACTGTATAATCCTTCATAAAATATGACACTGCTGTGATCCACCACTATATGACACTGCTGTGATCCACCACTATGTGCCCCGTACTAAAGCAAATGTGGCACCTGTTGGTGGATCACGGCTGTATCCTATTTTATGAAGGATTATTGATAAAAAGCTGTTCTGGCCAGGCACCCGGAAGAGGTATCCTGGAGGAAGATACGTCGCATTCACGCTGTGCTTTAACAAATTACAATTACCATCTTTCAGTGAAAATGTTTAATTGTCTGTGGGAATCGAGGTGGGGAGATGCCTGAAGAAAAATATTGCTATTCATTGTAAATGGGGGTGGGGTTAGACTGGGAATTAGTCACACAGGTCCATCTCCTAAAGAGAACCGAAATGCAATTGCAAACTGCTCACTGAAAAATACTATAGAGGGGATGTTAATAAGCCTGGTGGCCAGGGCATAGTAGAAGTAGTGGCCACTGGTCTAAGAAAATGGAAATAAATAAAGGAAGACATTTATTTGAGTTAAAGCAAAGCACCTTTCTAGAAATTACATAATGGTTCTGATCAGATTTCAGCTTTATAGGTAATGCATTTGCTTGTGCATCTGTTTAATTCATCTATATCATGATTATGCATTTTTTATTTATTTTTTGCAGATAGCAATGTGCACGTAATTTTTATAAATTATCTAAATGAAAGGATCACTAAAGGAATTTCTTTTTTTTTTTTTTAGCTAAATAGCTTCCTTTACCTTACTGCAGTACTGGTTTCATGTCCTCATTGTTCGTTTTTGCTTTGAAGTGGCTGTAATTCTGCTGTGATCTCCACACTTCCTGCTTGTCTTTTTCCTTATAACCATCATACTGGGAGCTTTTCACTGTAGGTCTAAGCTGTCATTACTGTGTGTCTAAAACTTAACAGAACCAATCAGATTCATTTTAAAAACAAAACACTGCCCTGGATTTGTTTGTTTTTGTTCTGTGGGTCTCTCTAGTTCACAGGAACATGAAAACAGTTTAAAAGTGAAACTAACCTACAGGCACATTATATGATTGATTTTTTATCTATTTGTAATCAATTTTAAAAGGAATCAGTTAACTTTTATGTCTCTACCCTGTAAACAGTCATTTCAGCAAAAAAAAAAATTTTCCTTTAGTGACCCTTTAAGGCATACGTATGTTTTTAAATCAGATTTTTGCTAGTATATCGGTCATAAAAAAAAAATGATATATTAAGGTGTGTTCAAGTATTTCCAGTGTTGTAAAAGATTAATATATTAAGTTGTATTGGGTATAAAATGCCATTTGTTTTTGTATAGGGCGCTGGACAAGAAAAACTTGGCATCTACATAAAGTCTGTTGTCAAAGGAGGTGCTGCAGAAGTGGTATGTATTTGTGTGTCTATAAATATATTGTAATATTTGGGGGGTTAAAACCGTCCATCCAGGATTCCCACGCAGGGGTTTCAACTTCAAAGCAGTAATGAAATAACGATGGAAAATACCAAGCCATCTGGCTCTCTGGTCAGCACTGCTGTTCAGGTGTTGACCTGTGTCCTCTTGACCCTGTAACTGTGTCCCTGTTTGGTACCCACTCTGTACCTCTGGTGACACCCTTACTCTAACAGCTTCCTGGCTGCTACAGCCCACTGGCTTGGGCCCTCTGCTCTGTCGCACTGTCCTGTGCCAACAGGAACACTTCTCCCTTGCACACCTGGACTCCTCGGGAGGGTGGAGCCCAGAACCCTGATTCTGGCTCTGCTGTAAGCCCAGAACCTACCTGCGCAATCAACAAGCCTGACTCCTGGCTGTTCCCAAAACCCGGTCCCAGGATTGGAGATTCCATCCAACCCAGATTGCTATTAAATCTCCAGGCTCCAGATCCCCAACTGGATTTCATCAACCACAGAGAAAAATGATAAAACAGTTTCCTTCAAATTAAATAATCCTCCTGGAGCCTCTCAATTTGCCTATTTGAGAATCCTGGGCGACAATCACTAGGATAGGGATCCGTACTGTCACTAGATAGAGACTCTTTAAATGTTTTATATGCAAACGTTAATTTGTCAAATATGTAATGAGACCAAAACTTTGTTAGTTTTGGTAGCAGAAACTTTTTAATTGGGAATTTTTTTCGTATTTCCGAATATTTTCGTATTTCGAATTTTCGTATTTCGAAATTTCTCGAATTGAAAAATTTTCGAAAATGGAAAATTTTTCGAACATTAATTTTTTTTCGAAAATTGAAAAATTCGAATTTTTCAAATTTCGAATTTTTCTAATTTTTCACTTTTCCAATTTCGAATTTTTCACTTTTCCAATTTCGAATTTTTCTATTTTCAAAATTTCGTATTTCCGAATTTTTCGTGTTTCAGAATATTTTCGTATTTCCGAATTTTCGTATTTTGAAAATTCGAAAACTGAAAAATTTGACATTTCGAAAATTCAAAAATTCGAAAATAGAAAAATTCGAAATTTCGAAAATAGAAAAATGCGAAATTTCGAAAATTCGAATTTTTCAAGTTTAGAATTTTCCAATTTTTCACTTTTCCAATTTTTCACTTTTCCAATTTTTCACGCTTCCGAATTTTTGAAAATTGAAAAAAAACATTTTTTTCCATTCGTTTTTTTCGGAAAATTCGTTTTTCCGTTTTTTGCTTTTTCGGAAATCCGAAAATTTCCTGAATTTACTTTCCGAAATTTCAGAATTTCCAAAAAAAAAACGAATGAAACAAAAACGAAAAAAAAGAATTTTTCGAATTTCCCGAATTCACGAAAAAAAACCTGGAAAAAACAAATTTTTTGGCAGTGCACATGATATATATATATATATATATATATATATATATATATATATATATATATATATATATATATATATATATATATATATATATATATATATATATATATATATATATATATATATATATATATATATATATATATATATATATATATATTGAAAAAATGCAGAGTGTGAAATAAAATAAGAATAAAAATTGAGTATGAAAAACTCTAAATGAAAATAAAGAGAAAATTAACTGTTAATGATAAAACAATTTATATCCCAATCGACGTTCAAGCCGAAAGGGGTATAACATTTTAAATCGTAACATCGTAAATCCAGCGAGTTTAGAGATCTCTCGCGTGGATGAACTACCTCGCCAATGAGGATTAAACATGTTGATGGCTATAAAAATGGTTCCCTTAGGATTCCTTTTATGGTGTTCCAAATAGTGTCTGGAAACAGTATGCTTCAAAAACCTTTTTCTAATGTTTGTGATATGTTCGTTGACCCGCACATGCATGGCACGTGTAGGCCTAAATATTGAAAGCCACAAGGGCAAATAAACCACATTGCGAGAAGAGCAAGTGATGAAAGTGTTAATATCATAAACTCTACCCGTGGTGTGTGATTTAAATTTTCATATTTTTCTACTTCTATCTTTATTGATAGCACAAACATTGCAATTATGGCAAGGGTAATAGCCCTAGGATTTTTTAAATAATGACACTCTATTAGGAGCATCTAAAATGTTAGGTGCTAATTGAAGCCTAAGTGGAGGAACTCCTCTAAAAACAACCTGTGTTTGTTCAGGAAGGACTGGACCCAAAACTTTATCATTTTTGAGGACCCCCCCAATGTTTGGTCAGAATTTTTTTAAAGCGGGGGTTCACGATAAAAAAAAAAAAAATAATCTTTATGTACCATACAAACGAGCATACTAGCGTCGGCTACGGTATGCATTTTTTTTTTTTTTTTGCGGTTTACTTACGGTTTAATCCGTAACTTTTGTTTCAGACTCTGGCCGGGAAATGGGCGTTCCTATGAAGAGGGGTACATGATTGACGTCCAGCTATGGCGCCTCATGCCTTCCGAAAAAAGCCGAAATAGGACTTGGCTCTTCACGGCGCCTGCGCAGTCAGCTCCTAGTCTGTGCGCAGGCGCCGTGAAGAGCCGAGTCCTACTCCGGCTATTTTCGGAACGTATGACGTGCCATAGCCGGCCGTCAATCATGTTCCACTCTTCATAGGAACGCCCATTCCCCGCGGGTGTCTGAAACGAAACTTGCGGATTAAACCGTAAGTACAGCACAACAAAAAAAAGGCATACTGTAGCTGATGCTAGTATGCTAGTTTGGATAGTACAAAGTTGTGTTTTTGGGTGAACCTCTGCTTTAATGTCCAAATGTTGTTGATATTTATTATAGCAAACAGTAAAAAAAAAAGTTATTTTTTTTTTTTTTTTCAAAATTGATCAAATGCCACCAAAAGAAATCTCTATTTGTGGAGAAAAAAGGACGTCAATTTTGTTTGGGAGCCACGTCGCGCAATTTTCATTCAAAGTGTGACAGTGCCGAAAGCTGAAATTACGCCTGGGTAGGAAGGGGGTAATGTGCCCAGTAAGCAAGTGGTTAAAACAATAGCCACTTCAGCCCCGGAAGGATTTGCCCCTTAATGACCAGGCCATATTTTGCAATATGGTACTGCTTCGCTTTAACTAACCAATGCACAGTCATGCGACGTTGTACACAAACACAATTATTTTTATGGTGTTTTGCACAGCCGTGCCAATCTGCCGCAGTATAACTATAACAGATGCTGAGATGCTGTTGTCAAAAATAAACATGCCTGGGGTTTCAGCGGGATGTCTTCAGAACTGTTCATAGTGCAGAATACACTTTTTGCACTTCATTTTAGTCAATATACACCTGAAATCATTCAGTGTGGTATCCCCGGGATTGGAAAAATCTGGCCAATATACAGTGCATCCGGAAAGTGTTCACAGCGCTTCACTTTTTTCACATTTTGTTATGCTACAGCCTTATTCCAAAATAGATAAAATTCATTATTTTCCACAAAATTCTACAAGCAATACCCCATAATGACCACGTGTTGGTTTAAAATGTTTGCAAATTTATTAAAAACAAAAAAAAATCACATGTACATAAGTATTCACAGCCTTTGCCATGACACTCTCAAATTTGAGCTCAGGTGTATCCTGTTTTTTACTGATCATCCATGAGATGTTTCTACACCTTGCTTGGAGTCCACCTTTGGTAAATTCAGTTGATTTGGGAAATGACTTGGAAAGGCACACACCTGTTTATAAGGTCCAACAGTTGACAGTGCATGTCGGAGCACAAACCAAGCCATGCAGTCCAAGGAATTGTCTGTAGACCTCCGAGACAGGGATGTATTGAGGCACATATCTTGGGAAGGGTACAGATTTCTGCAGCATTGAAGGTCCCAATGAGCACAGTTGCATCCTCCATTCGTGCATGGAAGAAGTTTGGAACTACCAAGACTCTTCTTAGAGCAGGCCACCCAGGCAAAGTGAATGGGGCGAAGTGCCTTAGTCAGGGAGGTGACCAGGAACCCGATGGTGACTCTGACAGAGCTCCAGCGTTTCTCTTTGGAGAGAGGAGAATCTTCCAAAAGAACATGCATCTCTTCAGCACTCCGCCAATCAGACCTTTATGGTATAGTGGCCAGACAGAAGCCACTCCTCAGTAAAAGACACACAACAGCTCGCCTGGAGTTTACCAAAAGGCACCTGAAGGCCTCGGACCATGAGAAACAAAATTCTCTGGTCTGATGACAGATTGAACTCTTTGGACTGAATAGCAGGCACCTCTTGTATACAGCTTCTAGAACTTCTCTTTTTGTACATATGGGAAAGGTGGATAAATGACAGGATCTCATCCCTCATTTATAGAACGTGTTGACATCTTGTTGTGGATTGGTTGTCTGATCATTCAACCTCTATTCCACCCATGGTCTACTCTTTCCCTGATATCAAGGGTTGGGAGTGTTGGGCCTTAAGCTGGCCATACATGAATTGAAATTTGGCCGGTTCAGCAGCAACCAACTAAATTTTGATACATCTATACTATTCTTCTTCTCATGGGAAGTTGATCTATTGATCGTCTTCTAATGAACGGTCCTGCTGGAAATTTTAGATTTGATCAGCACTTGCAATCCAATCAGCCACAGCACAGATACGTGTATTCTGTCAGATTACAATGACACGGAGGATTTGCACATTCACATCACATATGTGGATGGGGGAATCAGGAATTTTTTTTTGTTCAACCTGGTGGCTGAACAAAAAAAAAATCTGACCCATGTATGCCCAGCATAAGCCTTCTGTTGTTCAACGGCTGCTCTTTCTTTGTCTGTTCAAATGTCCTCCTAGGGATATGGTAGAACGTGTTGGCATTCTGTGAAAACAGTACAAGGAGTTTTGTTAATAGAGGAGGTGGAAAGAAGGGGAGTGGCAAACATCGATAATCATTCACAGTAGCAGCCTCTGCTCTTAACCAATGCAGCACCAGAAATGTACAGTTATGACAGGATTTGCCATCACTAAGGGGAAGACTATTACACTAAACTGTGTCCAGCAGGACACACTTCAATAGCGGTAACTTATGGAATTGATTCTGTAATATAGCAAAGGTTTAAAAATATTGTATACAGTGAGGTACAATGCAATATATACTCAAAATAGATTTAGGATTTTTCATACACTTTAATCATTTACAATATTAAGCAGATTCATAATATAACCTGAGACCTATACATTGTGTTGCACACTGTTTCCTAATATCTTAAGCTTTGGGTTTTATTTAACAAATCCTCTATTTTTGTATTGTTTTTAGGATGGCCGTCTTGCAGCAGGAGACCAGCTCCTCAGTGTGGATGGAAGAAGTTTAGTGGGGCTGTCCCAAGAAAGGTTGGTGCAATGAGACGGTTTAATAATAATTTCACACAAATAAAGCTTTCTTTTGGTGATGGTAAATTACCACTGTTTTTTTTTTTTTTTGCAAAACAAACTAAGACTGAGTTCTCTTTAACTGATGGGGCTGCAATGAAAGGTGACACTGATACACTAATGAAGAGGCACTGATTGGCAACACTTTTGACTGCACTGATAATCGGTACCCTGATTTTCCGTGTAGATGTCCCTTTTAACACAAGCCGGTTATCGGCTCTCTTTTCCTCTCAACACTGTCAGTGCGAGGAAAGGAAAGCCGATAACCGTCTTGTGTTAACATCATGATCAGCTGTCATTGGACACAGCTGATCACGTGGTAAAGGGCTTTTACCCCGATCTGTGATCAGCTGAGTCTGAAGGGGGTATGCGGGCAACGCAATCACAGGAGAACGTCCATGTACGCCTTCCCAGAAAAGTAAGCCTGTGCTGCAGCCATCTTTAGTGCAAGTTGAAAGTTGTTAAACAAGGGCATACATGTAGAACTTCCTGGAATTAATCTGCTCTTACCTCAGACATGCTGGCAGGAGGCTGTGCTTGGCCAAGAAAGTCCCTCCTCCAGATGAAAGAAAAAAAAATGCTCATGAAGACTCACATGAGACTCACATGAGACATTTTAGTCCTAGGCCAGAAAACGGGATGCAACTAAAGTAATCAATATAAAATAAATTAAAACGATTTGGTTCAATACACTATTTCTATTTAGGCTAGCATCAGAAGGATTGAAAATGGTAATTTTTGATTGAGATTTCTTTTTAACAAAAAAAAAGTATTGCTTTAACTATTACTTGATCTTATTGTATATTTTCACAATCGCCTAAAGGGCATAACGGGTTAGGGAGATAAAATTGACAAATATAGATATGGCTTACTTCTGATTTTTGAAAGCCACATAGTGTGTTTTTTTATTTTTTTTAAGTTTCTGAATATAGGAAGGGAGACGTAAGCCTAGGTACACACTGTGAGTTATTTTTCGTTGAACAGGCTGAACGAAAAAAAAAAACTGAAGAGCTTGGGAGGAGTTCCTGTATTGACAATCTGATAGTACAGCGATCTCTCCACTGAGCTATTGTGTTCCGACAGGAGATAAAATAAATGGACAAAAGTGGTGGCCAGATTGTATTCCAACTATTTCTGCTTTACTTATGTTTTTCCTACAGGGCTGCTGAATTGATGACAAGAACGGGTGCAGTTGTGACACTTGAGGTAGCAAAGCAAGGAGCAATATACCATGGCCTGGCTACACTATTAAATCAGCCATCTCCTTTAATGCAAAGAGGTAAAAAACATAATACAGTATATTTTCTATTTCAAATATTTTATTGAATTTTATAGTTATCAACAAAATTCCATTAACGGAGCATGTACAATATAGTAGAATCATTCTACTAATCATTCAGAAAAATAAATCTTATAAATGAAAATGGATAACCTAGCGGATTGTAGGATAAGATTATGTAACGTGAAATGTCATAATCATGGCTTCATGGCAGTAATTGAGTAATTAAGTTGATTGGAATAGTATAATTATGTCATCTATGAAGAGAATAGAATATAATGAACCTATAAAGAAATATAAAGTTAATGTGTTTGTAGAATAGCTGAGGGAATAAATTGGGCTAAACCAGGGCCAAGTTCCTTCTCTTGGCATTATCTGGTGCGAAGGTCAAAAATCCCAACCATTCAAAGCATCTTCGATTGCAGTTTGTATATCAGATAATTAATAATAATAAACCTAGTAGAGGGGTTAGGGGGGAGAGAGAGAGAGAGAGAGAGAGAGAGAGAGAGAGAGAGAGAGAGAGAGAGAGAGAGAGAGAGAGAGAGAGAGAGAGAGAGAGAGAGAGAGAGAGAGAGAGAGAGAGAGAGAGAGAGAGAGAGAGAGAGAGAGAGAGAGAGAGAGAGAGAGAGAGAGAGAGAGAGAGAGAGAGAGAGAGAGAGAGAGAGAGAGAGAGAGAGAGAGAGAGAGAGAGAGAGAGAGAGAGAGAGAGAGAGAGAGAGAGAGAGAGAGAGAGAGAGAGAGAGAGAGAGAGAGAGAGAGAGAGAGAGAGAGAGAGAGAGAGAGAGAGAGAGAGAGAGAGAGAGAGAGAGAGAGAGAGAGAGAGAGAGAGAGAGAGAGAGAGAGAGAGAGAGAGATATTTTCAGGGGGACCAAAGGTTAGAGAATCAGGGGGACCAAAGGTTAGAGAATCAGGGGGACCAAAGGTTAGAGAATCAGGGGGACCAAAGGTTAGAGAATCAGGGGGACCAAAGGTTAGAGAATCAGGTGAAGGTAATCGTAGCAGGGTGGATATTATCTCTCTGGGAGAAATTAGTGAACAGTCCAAATCAGGGTTAAATAGTGTTTGATCCAAAGTCTCCATAAGGATGAGGGTCAGATTGCAAGCATTTTCAAAGACTGTGAAGTCAGGAGTTTGTGTGTCAGTGGGTTTGTTGTGTTCCAAAAAAAAAAATCTAGTCTGGAAATGTATGATATTTTGAGAATTAAAAAAATGATGAACTCTAATAAAAACCTACATTTGACCACGCTGAAAAAGAATTTGGGAAGGACCAGGCTGGGTAGAGGGAAGGGTTGCATAAGAATGAGAGGAGAGGATTATGTTTGGATATGAGTCCAAATCTGGTTTTCAATCTGTCCCAAATGGAAGGGCTATGTTTGGTAATAGGATTTGTGATTTTCTTCCGCTGTGTAGGAGTTAACCATAGCAAATTCGATTGACTCCAATGATACCCATAATGGAATTTCCTTTGTAGCGTGATATTTGGGTAATTGTGCTAGTTGTGCTGCGTAATAATATTTGGTGAAATCTGGCACACTAAGACCGCCTCTAATATGGGTAGTACTCTAAAGAGGTATAAAAGTTTTTAGGGAGGATAGACATTTTGATCACTGTCCTACCCATCCATGCCAACGGTAGAGAAGACCAATTAGCTAGGAGTTTAGTAAGTTGTGTATGCATAGGTGGATAGTTGACTGTGTAGAGGTCAGATGGATTTGCTGTTACATTTATGCCTAGATAAGAAATATGTGAGGTCGACCAGACAAACGGGAGAGAATCATGAAGTTGAGTTTGGAGAGTAGGCGATAAAAAAATGTTTAGGACTGTCTGATGATTGTGCGAATTTGGAAAGAATATCCATGAGAGGCGGTGCTGATAACAGGGACGAAGTAAAAAATATCAGGATGTCTTCTGCAAATAGGCATAATTTGTGGTGATGACCCCCCAAGTTCCAATCCTAGAAAGAGAGTCACCGCTCTAGGTGGGTCTACTATATGGTCACACGTTTAAAACAGGATTCCAAGGGTGCTGGCAGTGCACTGGGCAAGCATGAAAAGTAGATGAAAGATGGATAGCCGCACTCCAAAAAAACGTGCAGGTTGTCTTTTATTCGAATAAACAGCAAATACATCACCGAATCATAAAACAGGAACAGGGGAACAGCCGACGTTTCGCACAAGATTAGTGCTTATTCATGGCTAACTTGCAAATGAGTGTAAAGTAATTTTCTAGCAAAAAAAAATGATTTTAACTTGAAAAGAGCTGTCAGAAAAAGGTTTGATGTGATGCAATGTTTCCACTGATGAAGAATGTTTTCAAAACTTGGCAGGCTGCCCAGACTTTGACTTTTGGCTGAGAGCAGAGAGGAAATTCTTTGCATACCAAAGTGCAGAGAGAAAATTCTTTTCATGTCCAAGATTGTGAAACCCTGTGTCAAGAATTGCAACTGGAAAAAGATTGCAATAACGATTCTTGACGATTAATTGTGCAGCTCTAATAGTAGGATATAATGCCAAGCTGCAGTTTCTAAAGCAACGCAATACAACCTTGTGAGAGGTATAGATGAAAAAGAGTGAGTGAGACTCATCATTTTGTTCCTGTACAAATCATTAGTCTGAAATCTTGGTATATGTAGTTTATTTTTTGGCACCAGTTTACAAAAAATATATTGGAGTCGGAGGAAGGAGCAACCAACCTGATAAGAGGCATGGAGGAGCTGAGCTATGAGGAAAGATAAACTGACCTGAATTTATTCTCTCTTGAGAAGAGAAGATTAAAGTGATATTTTATAGTCTTGTTTTTTTGTTTTTTTTGTTTTTTTACACACCTGTTATACTTGCTTGCTCTGTTTAGTGGTTTTGCACAGAGCAGCTTAGATCCTCCACTTCTTGGGGTCGCTGCTGGCACTCTTGGCCCCTCCCTCCTGAGTGCCTTTACAGCAAGCAGCTTGTGTTCAGTCGGACATTGAGCCGTGGCTCGGCGCCGCTCCCTCTCTACCCTCATTGGCTCACTTTGATTGACAGCAGCAGGAGCCAATGGCACCTTCTGTTTGTCTCAGTCAATCAGAAGGGACAGCCAAGTCTCTCATGCAACATTGCTGGATCAAGATTCAGCTGAGGGGGGCTCCTGCACACAGAAGGTTTTTATCTTGATGCATAAAGATAAAAACAATACTTCTACCTTTAGAGCTACTCTAAGGGGGGGTATGATCACCATGTATAAATACATAAGTGGCCCATGTAGTAAAGTTATTCCTTTTAGGATTATCCTAAAAGGCGAGGGCACTCTTCAGGTCTAAGGGAAATTAGATTTAGGCCAGTTGCACATGGGTGTAATATTGTACTGATGTTATACTCAAGATCTTGTTTACAGAACTTTTTAATCAGGATCTTTCTGTCAAGACTTTGTGTATATGTGCATAAGCGTATACTCTAGTAAAATTGACAGTGTTGTAATATGCTCATTTATACTCTCATAAACATGTTTATAGGCGCATACAGCTGCCTAAATGCATTGAACTGCTGCCATGTGATTGGCTGATTAGCAATTTGTGTTACCAAGCAATTGAACAGGTGTACCTAATAAAGTGGCCGGTGAGTGTAAGTATGGCGTATTTGCAGTTTTTATTTTTTGTTTTTTGTTTGAAAGTTCACAATCACTTAAATGTATTTAAAATGCAAACTTTCAGGATCCTTTTTTGTTGTATTGTATGAAGCAATATAGTTAACCACTTCAATACATGGCATTTTCACCCCCTTCCTGCCCAGGTCAATTTTCAGCTTTCACCACTCTAACATTTAGAATTGCGTGGTCATGTAAAACTGTACCCAAATTACTTTTTTTTTTTTTATTCCCCACAAATAGAGCTTTCTTTTGGTAGTATTTGATCACCTCTGCTGCTTTTTATTTTTTGCGCTATTAACCCAAAAAAGCGTAAATTTTTGGGAAAATGTATTTTTATTTTTTTACTTTTTGCTATAATAAATATCCCAAAGAAAAAATTTAAAAAAAAATCGTCAGTTTAGGCCAATGTGTATTCTACATATTTTTGGTAATTTTTTTTCCCCGCAAAAAGCATATATTGGTTTGCGCAAAGTTATAGCGCCTACAAAATAGGGTATAGATTTATGGAATTTTTATTATTTTTTTACTAGTAATGACTGTGATCTTCAATCTTTATCGTGACTGCGACATTGCGGCAGACAGATTGGACACTTTTGACACTATTTTGGGACCACTGACATTTATACAGCGATTTGTGCTATAAATATGCACTGATTACTGTGTAAATGTCACTGGCAGGGAAGGAGTTAACACTAGGGGGCGATCAAGGCATTAAATGTGTTACCTAGGGAGTGATTATAACCCGGGGTTGGATAGGACTGACTGGGGGAGGAGCCCGATCGATGTTCTTATATACTAGGAACACCTGATCTGTCTCCTCTCTCCTGACAGGACGTGGATCTGTGTATTTACACGCACAGATCCATATTCCTGCTTTGTCACCAGCAATTGTGGGTGCCCTGCGGACTTGGCGGAGTGATGCGGTGGGCGCGCATGCCCTATACCGCCGGGAAGCCGAGGACGTCATATGACGTCCGCCCAGGATGGGAGATCCCGCCTGCGGATGTCGTATGACAATATGTGGGTAGTGAAGTGGCTAAGTTGTGTACAGTTTAAAGTGGATGTAAACCCTTGCATACCCAGTGAAGTCAACAGCCTCAGATGATACACCGAGATGAAACAAATCTCCCTTTAAGTTTTACATGCATATCTGCTGTCTTCATCTGTATATATCATTAACAAAGTGCTCTTCGTGTTAGTTTTTCTCTTCCTGGTTAGCACCAGGATTGGGTTATTGGCATACAGCCAAGACAGTCGATAGGAAGAAAGGCACATACTATCATACCATCTCTCATTGTAGGCAAAGGAAGAAAGTAATGTGTAAAGATCTACTCTGAGACGGCAAGCTGACTGCTAATCTATTTATAGCCCAACCCCCCAAACACACACACACACACACACACACACACACACACACACACACACACTTCAGGCTCCAATCGCAGAGTGCTTGTCAAAAGTTATCAGGCTGATAACAGAAACAGCAAGAGATAGCTACAGGCTTTGGAGACAGATAAGAAAACACTACAGATATGTGCCCAGCTCAAATTTCATGAATGGGGTTTACATCCATTTTAAATATCTAAGGGGTCCTAAAGCTTGCATTTTAATAATTGGTTAACTTTATGGAAACAAGCTGCCCAAAACAATACTTTGTTTAGGTACTTTTAATAATTGAATCTTGAAATTGAACAGTATAACATAACAGTATAACAACCCCCTTTTTTTTCTTTTTTTATTATGTGTTTTTAGATCGCCGTGGCTCAGGGAAACCTAGACCAAAGAGTGAAGGGTTTGAGCTTTATAATAACACTGCTCAGAATGGGTCTCCAGAAAGTCCCCAAATGCCTTGGCCAGAATACTCGGAACCAAAGAAATTACCTGCTGATGACCGACTAATGAAGAATCGGGCCGACCATCGTTCCAGCCCCAATGTAGCAAGTAAGGTTTATTTAGTACAAACTCAAACCAGGTTACCAGGCAAACCAATAGACTTTTTAGCAACTTGTTCAACAAAAGAATCCGCATCTGTATTAGCTGGCTTGCTGTCTGGTACAAAAATGGCTTCTTTTTACACGGTTCCATTTCCGTAGGCTTCATAAACAAATGGCAAAGCAGGCATCACTAAAGCAGATTATAGGCAGGTTTGTTGGAGAATAGACTCAACTAAGCAACATTTAGCTGCTCAAATAGTTTTTCCCTAGCAAGTTTCCATTTTATTTTTAATACACAAGTCACAGCACAGTGGTGTAGTGAGTAGCACTCTCGCCCAGCAGTAAAAAGGGTTGCTGGTTCGAATCCCGACCATGACACTACCTGACTGGAGTTTGCATGTTCTCCCTGTGCCTGTGTGGGTTTCCTCCGGGTACTCCGGTTTCCTCCGGGTACTCCGGTTTTCTCCCACACTTCAAAGACATGCTGGTAGGTTAATTGGCTTCTGACTAAAATTGGCCCTAGTATATGAATGCGAGTTATGGACCTTAGATTGTAAGCTCCTTGAGGGTAGGGATTGATTTGAATGTACAATGTAAAGCGCTGCGTAAATTTGACGGCGCTATATAAGTACCTAAATCAGGCCCGGACTGGGACAAAAAATAGGCCCGGGCATTTTAGACTGAGCAGCCCGGGGGGGGGGGGGGGGGTGCGGCGGGGGTTAATGATGGTTAATAACTGGTCCTGTGGGCAGCAAGGGGAGGGTAGAAATCGCCCTGCTCATCTCTATCTGGCGCTGTGTTGGTGGCGGGGGGTAGGGGATCTCTGCTATGAGGTGTTTACTAGTTTGGGCGTCCCCTCTTGGCCTGCAACCTCTTGGTACAAGGCCATCTTAATAGCTTCATGGGCCCCTGGGCAAAGTAATGCGCTGGGGCCCCTACAAACCTTCCCCAATTTGGTTATCCACCTCAAAAAATATATAAGTAACCGCCCGACTGACTCCCGAAGCAGGCAGCCCCAGCGCTCCACTGCAGAGACCAGACCACACTGCTGTGCTCTGTCTTTTCAGCTCTGCTGCATCCTGCAGGGTTGTGACAGAACCGGCCCTAATCGGGCCCTAGGACCACTTGGGGCCCCTGGGCTGTGCCCACCAGTGCTGGGACAAGGTCATTTGGTGCCCAGGGCGAAGATGGCAAACTGTGCCCCCCCTACAAAACTTGTAGTTTCTACATTCAAACATATCACCCCACACAGTATTGCCCCTTCACATATCACCTCACACAGTATTTTCCCCTTTACATACAGTGGTGTCTCCAGCTTTCAAATTTAGGGGGGCTCAACTGTCTACAACTATAAGAGACATGCTCGGGTGTGTTTGAAACCCCACATGCCCGATCCCACCAGGAAGCTGGCACTTCACACGGCTAATCACATGCAGGGAGACATTTCCTGATCTGTGCAGCTGCGGACTGGGAAATGTATCCCTGCTTGTGATTAACGCTGTGCAATGTGGGCTTCCTGGTGGGATCAGCCAAGTGGGGATTTCAAACACGCCTGAGCCCATCTCTAACAAACAATTGTACTGGCCCTCCTGTGCATGAGCCCATCAGTCCCATAAAGTAATCAGCACTGGGTCATAATGTCCTGCTGCCATGGAGACAGAGACCAGCGCTGTCAATAGCTGGGACAGGAGTCACAGGACAGCAACCCTGATAGTTCTGCTGCAGGTCCACAGTGGGAGGATTCCCCCATCCACCTGGAATGTGTAGATGGGGGAATTGGAACATTTCTTTTTTTTATTCAACGTAATAGTTGAATGAAAAAAGTGATCACTGTATGGTCTGCCCAAGTGCTAAGACCAGTCATAGACAGTTTATATCTCAGCTGGTTCAGCAGGAACTGGCTGAGATTTAAACCATTAATGGCAGGCTGAATGTACCAAGTTGATTGATCAAATTGTGTACAACCAGCCTGCCGAATTCTCTTATGATTATCGCTAGCGGTTGCTATAGCTGCTAGTGATAATCATTGTTTGTTGGGAGAATACAATTGCTCAGTGGAAGGGATTCCCCTGTCACCACTGACTGTACTGACAGGGGAATCATGCAAGTTTCTTCCCTGCAATCTGTGGTTGCTGGAAAGAAATGTGTACCATCTATTAACAGCCTAACTGAAAGTGAAAGTGAACGTCTTGAAAGAACATGGGGGGAGGGAGACAGGTGGGTGAGAGAAGGCAGAGGGATGGAGATAAGGACAATGATCACAGTGTACTGCAGTGTGAGTGTACACTCACCCACATTTCCAGGCTAAAAGATCAGGTCATCTTTGGCACACAGAGGAATCTGCTGTTTTCATATTTCCCGCCCACAAACACATCTTCTTCTCTCCAGATACAGCTGCACACACGCAGGGGATAGTGTGGGCGGGGCTGGAAGTCACTGGAGGAGCAGAGGTGGGAGGAGCTGTATTCCTCTCTGATCTCTCTCCTCAGTGAAGGGGAGGGGCTGATGTTTCGCTGGGCTGTGCAAGTGTCACAGTCACTCAGAGCTGCAGCCAGTCTGATTCTCCTGTCCTACGGACGGACGGGAGGAATCAGTCTGTTTGTTCATGGTTACTGAGAGCAAATCCCCCCGGTGTTGGAGTCCTTTCTAAAGTGCTCTCCTCCCTGCCAATGAGGATGCAGGGGGAGGGAGCAGATTGGGCAGCTGTGACTATGCGAACGGCTATGTATGGTATTATGCTCAGTAAGTAAGCAGATGGAGGGAGAGAAATCTGCCCCCTCTCACACTCAGCCCTGGGCTCCCGCCCACCCCTTGTACCAGCCCTGGTGCCCACCCAATAAGACAGCCCTGCCTTGGTACACCCCTTGGAAGATGTAACATGCGGCCCGCCGAGGGCCATTCGCGGGCCGCAACCGGCCCGAGGGCCGCGACCGGCCCGCGGGCCGCCGCGGCCCACCGGGCATATGCCCGGTATGCCCTATGGCCAGTCCGGGCCTGACCTAAATAATAATAATTCATTTGCAGTTAAATAAAAATGAAAACCGCTCGTATCAATTTATACCTCACAAAAGTAAGGTGCATATGGGCAGGGTTGTTCATAGAACAATACAATAGAAAAAAAATACCTTAGCACTCTTACTAGTTAGACAGCACAAAAAGTGTATACGGTTTAAGTAATTTGCATTAGAAGCATTACTTTACAGTACCAGTGGGGTATCCACAAATTATAAACAGTAGGAAGCATACACGGCTTGCCTTCAATAGTCTCAGATCATATAAACATGCACATTTTAAAGAACTTGCAGGACCATAAAAGCTTTTTAGCCACACCATAGACATAAATTGTGTGAAGGAGCAGCAACCATTGTGCCAAGCTACAGAACAGTAAGTGAAATCTGCATATGTAACGAGCAAATATGGCTGCCCCAATCCATATAGAATTACAAACTATAGAGAATTTTAATATTAATATGTTGCATATTTAGTGTGTGTGTGTGTATATATGTATGTATGTATGTATGTATGTATATGTATGTGTGTGTGTGTGTGTATGTGTATATATAATATAAAAATGAGAGACACGATTGCTGAGCTTTTTTTTCTACAAGCATGGAAGGACTTCTCAGGAAGAGGGATGCTGCTCTAGGAAGGGTGTCTGGAAATGTAACTCTCCTCAGAATAGGAACAGCAGGTGCAGGCTAAGCATAGGCAATTGTGTGAGGAGAACATTCTGGACAAGCCACGCTCAAAATCAATGCCTTTTATTAGAGGTAATAATCCAAAAAATACAAGGCACAGCAAACAACGGAATCCAGGAACTGACTGGATTCCGTTGTTGGCTGTGGCTTGTATTTTTTGGATTATTACCTCTAATAAAGGCATTGATTTTGAGTGCGGCTTGTCCAGAATTTTCCTCACCCAAGAGAAGGACTTCTAACCTTTTGCTGACAATCCCAATAATATAAACGTTTTTGGGTCTGTAACTTTAATTGCACTGTAGTTAGTAACTGGTTGGCATAAAAAACAGGCAGCTATCATTTTCAGAATAAGGCCAGCAATGGAAGCTCCATAGTTTTCCCATGGCAGGCTTAATTTAAAGATAGTTTAAAGGTGTTTTCCGCGCCACCGTGATATATATATATATATATATATATATATATATATATATATATATATATATATATATATATATATATATATATATATATATATATATATATATATATATATATATAAAATAAAAATCACAACTGTGAAATAATACAATTAATAAGCTGCTCCTCAAAAATACAGAAAGATACTGTGCAATGTGGATATGGTGTGAAAGAGGGCGCTATTAAGTGAGTCACCTAGCGTGAATATACTGAATTCCTGGTAAAAAAGATACACATACTTAACCACTTGCCCACCAGGTAAATTCTGGCACTTCTCTCCTTCATGTGAAAATCACAATTTTTTTGCTAGAAAATTAATCCGAACCCCCAAACATTATATATTTTTTTTTAGCAGACATCCTAGGGAATAAAATGGCAGTCATTGCAATACTTTTTGTCACACCGTATTTGCGCAGCGGTCTTACAAGCGCACTTTTTTTGGATAAAAATCACTTTTTTGAATTAAAAAATAAGACAACAATACATTTTGCCCAATTTTTTTATATATTGTGAAAGATAATGTTACGCCGAGTAAAATGATACCCAACATGTCACGCTTAAAAATTGCGCCCGCTCGTGGCATGGCGTCAAACTTTTACCCTTAAAAATCTCGATAGGCGACGTTTAAAAAATTCTACAGGTTGCATTTTTTGAGTTGCAGAGTAGGTCTAGGGCTAGAATTATTGCTCTCACTCTAACGATCGCGGCGATACCTCACTTGTGTGGTTTGAATACCGTTTTCATATGCGGGCGCTACTCGCGTATGCGTTTGCTTCTGCGCGCGAGCTCGTCGGGACGGGGCGCTTTAAAAAATTTTTTTTTGGTTTTCTTATTTATTTTTATTTAGTTTTATTATTTTTTACACTGAAAAAAAAAAAAATTATCACTTTTATTCCTATTACAAGGAATGTAAACATCCCTTGTAATAGAAAAAAGCATGACAGGTCCTCTTAAATATGAGATCTGGGGTCAAAAAGACCTCATAATTAGACTTAAATGCAAAAAAAAAAAAAAAATGTCATTTTTTCAAATGACAAAAAAAAAAATGTTTCTTTAAGACGCTGGGCGGGACTGACGTTTTGACGTCACTTCCGCCCGTCATCTTCTTCTCTTCTCCAGATGTTGACACGCCGGCTCTTCTCGCTGAAATGGCCGGTGCGCTGCTTTCATCGGACCTATATAGGCCTCACAGTCCCATCATGCTCTGTACCTACCCATATGATACCTACCCACGTGGATAGGTATCACATGGGTAGGTACAGAGCATGATGGGACTGTGAGGCCTATATAAATCCGATGAAAGCAGCGCACCTGCCATTTCAGCGAGAAGAGCCGGCGTGTCAACATCGGGAGAAGAGAAGAAGAGAAGACGTCACAGCACAGCGGCCTGAAGGGAGAAGTAGAAGTCGTCACAGAACAGCGGAAGAAGAGGAGAAGACGTCACAGAACAGCGGAAGAAGGAGAAGGCTCCGGACAGCGGGAGGAAGAACCGGGGTGCGCCGAGTCAAGAGCGGAGAGCGGCGAACATAGAAGAAGACCCCCCGGAGCGGAGAAGACGTCACAGAAGAGCGATGAAGACCCCGGAGAGCAGGAGAAGACCCCCGGAAATCGGAAGAAGAAGCTCCCCCTGGTAAAAGAGCTAAAGAAGACAGGGGGAGCCTCCGGAGCAGACTAATAAAATATTTTAATACCCTGTGTTTTTTATTTGTGTTTTTACCACTTTTCCTCCAGGTGAATGGGTAGGGGTACGATGTACCCCATATCCATTCACTTAGGGTGGGGGGCCGGTATCTGGGGGCCCCCTTATTAAAGGGGGCTCCCAGATTTCGATAAGCCTCCCGCCCGCAAACCCCGACAACCAACGGCCAGGGTTGTCGGGAAGGGGCCCTGTCCTTATCAACATGGGGACAGGGTGCTCTGAGGTGGGGGGGGCCGCAGTGCGCCCCCCTGCCCCAGAGCACCCAACCCCCCCATGTTGAGGGCATGCAGCCTGGTACGGCTCAGGAGGGGGGGGCGCTCGCTCGTCCCCACTCCCTTCCTGGCCGGCCGGGTAGCGTGCTTTGGATACGGGTCTGGTATGGATTGTAGGGGGACCCCCTACGCCGTTTTTTTTCGGCGTAGGGGGGCTCTCCTTACATCCCATAACAGACCTAAGGGCCCGGTATGCTCCTGAGGGGGGAACCCATGCCGAATTTTTATTTAAAATCCGGCGGGGACTTCCCCCTCAGGATTCATAACAAACGCCGCACACATGTAGAATTGGCGGGAATCCAAGTCGGATCTCCCGTCGCTTCTATGACGGCTCTGTCTCCATCGCGGCAAGCCAGCTCGGCGCTGGCTCCCGCGATGGGGCTCGTAGGTGCTCAATCTCGCCGAGAAAGGGAGCGAGATTGACACAATATCGCGTTCACCTACTGTAGTATATTACCGTTTATTAAAAGCAAATTTAAAAACAAGCTGATTTGCTATAGAAGAATCTTTAATTGGATTTTCTTTATGAACTGTTTCACTCAAGAATCACTACTGTGGACTATTTTTTACTGAATATCACAGATTTGAATGTTGAATTTTTTGTTATGTTATATATTTTTAAATCATTGTGGTGCTAGATTAACTATTGGTTTATCAATTCTATCAATTTCGGAGTGGAGTGTTTAACGTTTCACATATACGCAGCTATTTAAGTATGTGTATCTTTTATACCAGGAATTCAGTGTATTCACGCTAGGCGACTCAATATCGCCCTCTTTCAGGCTTAATTTAAACTCTTGTAATTATTAATTGGAAATCAATGGATTATGTCTTGATGTCTAATATTGAAGATAAACTTTTGGGTTTCATTTACTTTAAAATTATTTCTGAAAATATTTACCTGGTTTGCATTATTTTGTTTAGATCAGCCTCAAAGTCCTGGTGGAAAAGCTGCATATGCCAGTAACTCAACAGTCAAGATCACATCTGTCTCTACAGGGAACTTGTGTGCTGAGGTTAGTTATGTTTGTTTAAATGTATGTGTTGCTTCCTTTTTATTATTAGGTAAAATTTACATTAGTGTATCTTTTGTAGTTGTTGGTGCCTAAAGTTTATAATCTGTTATGCATTTTATTTATAAAAAATGTTGATAATTAATATAGGAGCTACCCTTGATTCTAGTGTCACGCACACACTGTTTCTCTCTCCCCCTCTGTCTCTCTCAGTAAACTGGATATCTTAATTATTCAGATTCTGAAACATATTCAGAAAAAAAAGGGGAATCTTGACTTACAGTGGTACCTTGGATTATGAGCATAATTTTGTTCCAGAAAAATGCTTGTAATCAAAAAGCACTTGTTTTATCAAAGCGAGTTTGCCCATAGGAGGGAATCGAAAATCGGATAATAATTTCCACAGTGACTTCTATGGTATGCAGTACCACATGTGGTCAGAGGTGGGGAAGTGCTGGAGAGACTCGGAGACCGCTCTGATGCACTCGGACACTCGGGAATATTAATATTCCCCACTGTTTGGCCAGTAGCATTGTGAATATAATGTCCAATGTATACATTGAAATATTGTAAAGGCTTTATATATGTTTCTCAAATTTTCTATCAGAACGGCATATTTAATTCATTTTATTTTAATCTTTTTTTTATTTCAGGAACCACCAGCCCCAGCAAGACCTGAGGCATATCCAATTCCAACACAAACTTATACTAGAGAATATTTTACTTTTCCAACTCCCAAATCTCAAGATCGGATGGCACCTGCACAAAGTCAGTGGCCAGACTATGAGGAAAAAGTTCAGGTCCAAATGGGAAGCCACCATTCTAGCAATAACTCAGTCCAAGTAAGTCATTATCTAAACCTAGGAGTATAAAACTCCCTCACCTTTCCTTAGATCTCAACTGACAAGGTCAGTTAGCCTGTTTTTCTTCTATTGTACATAAGTTTGAAACCTAATAATTCCCTAGACTCTTTACAGAGCCAGTTTAGCTCTAAAACATTTATGTCTATAATATTAAATTATTTACCTATCTCTTCCCTTCTTTACTTTGCTGAGTTCTTACCCCAGTTATTTTATTTAAAGCCCAAGTTTATAGTCAACTGTGCATCATGTACCTTTTCAGTCATTATTCCAAACACTTCTTCCTAAGTCATCCTGCAGTGTAATGGATCAGTCAGTTTCCTCTATGTGCAAAGCTAATATAATGCCCTGGGGACCAGACATTTTTCTCTGATTGTTATCTTGGGAACTAGTCCTCTCACCAACCTGTGAGTTGTCCGGTCTCTGGAGCCTATGAGAGATGACCTGGCTCCTGGAATTGTCTCCTCCACCAATAGGAGGTGTCCACATCACACATGCAGTGTGGTGTAGACATCTGAAGAAGGACCCTTTGAAGTAAATGGACAAAGAAGGATCATCACGTGAACATGGCTTCAGAGAAGTAAAGTCATCATTTGGATGTTTTTTTTCTCCATATCAGTGGGCTCAGGGGGGGTTATTGCTTATATTCTATAGTTGGGCTTTAAATGTTTGTCATGCATAATCTGCAGTCCCATAGAATTGCCTGTATATACAGATGGAAGGCTGCTGAAAGCATCATAACGGTGAAATATAGTGCAGCTCACTGCATCTTCAGAAAAGCAGTATGTGCAGAGGCAGTTTTTCCTCATTTAAATGGAATCTATAATAGTTTGAGGTTTTAGTTTTATAAAATGTTTATGTTCAATATTTTTTATTGAACTTTTCAAAAGAATGGATAAGTACAAAGCCGTACACTAATTTTCTTTGGGCCATTTCAATATACAATATGGGTTACATAAGATGTTATCAGACAGTAGTCTAAAGCCCCTAAGTAACTTATTATGAGGTCAGATAGCCAAGTCATAATTTACATAACTTTGTGATAGGGTATGCACTACCATGAAGTTTTATTTAATTTTTTAACCACTTAACCCCCGGACCATATTGCTGGTCAAAGACCAGAGCACTTTTTGCGATTCGGCACTGCGTCACTTTAACTGACAATTGCTCGGTCGTGCGACATGGCTCCCAAACAAAATGTGCGTCCTTTTTTCCCCACAAATAGAGCTTTCTTTTGGTTGTATTTGATCACCTCTGCGGTTTTTAGTTTTTGCGCTATAAACAAAAGTAGAGTGACAATTTTGAAAAAAAAAAATATTTTTTGCTGTAATAAATATCCCCCAAAAATATATAAAAAAATGTTTTTCCTCAGTTTAGTATTCTTCTACATATTTTTGGTAAAAAATATCGCAATAAGCGTTTGGTTTGCACAAAGGTTATAGCGTTTACAAAATAGGGGGTATTTTTATGGCATTTTTATTAATATTTTTTTTTTTTACTAGTAATGGTGGCCATCAGCGTTTTTTTTTTCTTTTTTTTTCTTTTCGGTACTGCAACATTATGGCGGACACTTCAGACACTTTTGACACATTTTTGGCCCATTGGCATTTTTATAGCGATCAGTGCTATAAAAATGCATTGGATTACTATAAAAATGCCACTGGCAGTGAAGGGGTTAACACTAGGGGGCTGTAGGGGGGGTGGCCTCACTAGGGGAAATGACTGATCTTCTGTTCATACAGTGTATGAACAGAAGATCAGCATTTCTCCCCCTGACAGTACCGGGAGCTGTGTATTTACACACACAGCTCCCGGTCCCCGCTCTGTAACGAGCAATCGCGTGTGCCCGGTGACGATCGCGCCGACGAATAGCTACGGGCTCTCGCGCAGGGGAGCCTACCCGATGCCGTAAAATGACGGTGGCTGGTCGGCAAGTAGTTAATCGTTTAATACTATGAGGTTCCCTAAGGAGCCAGCACAGTAATAAATGTCTGCCTTCACTGAGCAGTCCTATATAAGAATGAGTCGCTGCAATGATTTAAGTTCGAGTTAAATTGCAGCTTGAGGTGTTGATTCTGTCAACCGTTTTTATAAAAAAGAAAAAGGGCAGCAAAGGAGTACAAAAATTATTACAATCACGTCAAAGACACTCATCACATGGCTGAGCAATGATAATCTTTACAGCACTTAGTCACTGTGGGCCAGATCCACAGCCAACGGGCTTAACTTAAATCTTCCTATTTAAGTTACACCGCCGCAAAATCTCTACCTAAGTGCCCGATCCACAAAGCACTTACCTAGAAATTTTCGGCTGTGTAACTTGAATGTGTCCGGCGCAAGGCGTGCCCAATCTAATGGGGCGAGTCCCATTTAAATTAGGCGCGCTCCCGCGCCGGATGTACTGCGCATGCTTCGACGCGATTTTCCCGACGTGCTTTGCGCGAAGTTACGTTACGCCGAGTTTTGTGAATCGCGCCGGGTAAAAAAAGTTGCGTCGGGAATTTTTTTTTTTTTTTTTTAAATTTGACAGCGTCGTGGGAAAGAAGGGTCTACTTTTACATGGTGTACTAACTTTACACTTTGTAAAAGTAGCCCTAATTTTGCGTTTGCAAACTAACAACTTACGGAGACTTCACGAAGGGAAACCGCTTCGTGGATCTCCGTAAGTGCTAATTTGCATACCCGAAGCGGCATTTCGACGAGAAATGCCCCCAGCGGCGGTCGAGGTACTGCATCCTAAGATCCGACAGTGTAAAACTATTACACCTGCCGGATCTTAGGAATATCTATGCGTAACTGATTCTGTGAATCAGCCGCATAGATAGAAACAGGGATACGACGGCGTATCCCTTTTGTGGATCTGGCCCTTTGTTTCTATTTTGACAAAAAACACGCAGCATGTAAAGTAGCATTGAACATTACTGTGGTTTAGTATAACGAACATTCCAATGTTCATCTGAAATTCAGCTAGTACTTCCTTGCAACAGCCCATGGTTTTATATTAAATAAAAAACTGTGAAACAGATTAGAGAAAAACCGCCCATAAAAGGGGCATACATGTTTGCCACTCGCCAAAGGAGACTGGCAAAGACTAAAAATAGGGGGTGAGTATGACGATTGTCCACAGGAGAAAAAGGGGGTGAGAATGGGTAGTGAGCACAGAGGAGAAGGGCAAGGGGGAGTGTGAAGAGGGTTAAAGCAGAGATGGGCTTCAGAGAAGTGGACCGGCTGCCATACACACAAGTCAAATTTTGTCCGGTTTCTTTTAAACCTGTCGACATTTGGCCAGTTTGTACTAGGAATACAAGAACCTCTATTGTGGGATTTTTGAGGAAACGGTACAGGAAAAAATATTCAGAATTTTTTTTTATTTTACAAATATATTAATAGAAAAAATTCCATTAGAAATTCCAACACATTACATTTAAATGTTAAAAACATTGCATAGTGAAAAGGAAGATAAGTGATACTATCCGCTATAGAGTTTGGAGACCTTCAGATAAACTGGTGGTGACAGATAAGCGGTTCATCCAATGCTATTCAAATGATTGTAATAAAATCTTCATCAACGATATTGTATCATTATCTACATTAAATCAAAGAAATTCTTACAATGTTTAGAAATTGCATATACGAATCATATTTCATACACATAGATATCCATGGGTGTGTAAAAATTATAACTTTTCAATTCCTGATTGTTTAAGTTATCATTTTTACACACCCATGGATATCTGTGTATGAAATATGATTCTTGTATGCAATTTCTAAACGTTGTATGTATTTCTTTGATTAATTGTAGATAATGATACAATATCCCTGATGAAGATTTTATAATTACTATTTACTACCATTCGAAACGCGGTGGATGAGCCGCTTTTCTGTCACCACCAGTTGATCTGGAGGTCTCAGAACGCTATAGCGGACAGTATTACTTATCTTCTTTTTCAATATACAATGTTTACATTTAAATGTGTTGGAATTTCAAATGGAATTTTTTTCTATGAATATTTGTAAAACAATTTTTTTTCTAAATATTTTTTCCACAATTCTGTCTTGGCCTATGAGGGGGAGTCCCTGGACAGCCGAGGCACTCATGCAACATCGCTGGATTGAGATGGGGCTCAGTTAAGTATTAGGGAGGCTGCTGCACACAAAATATTTTTTTTTTTTTTTTGATGCATATGCATCAAGTTTAAAAAAAAAACTTTTGCCTTTAGAACCACTTGAAGTAACAATAGAGGTGAGAGACATCTCTGACCACTGACCTATTATAGTGACTTTTTAAAAGGAATGGCTGAGAATTCAAGTATACTGACAACTGGATCCCTTTTGGGTATCCCTGATTACCTCTCATCATTAAGTTTAATTACATTTCTTTATCTAAATTACTGTTTATGTCCTCCCGATACAGTCTGTCTGGCTGACCTTTACCCTTACCTGGCCCCAGCTGATGGGGATTTTCTTGAATTTCCCCAAGTTAAAGATGAAATAGATGTGCCCATTTTCAGCTAGCTCCATTACTATGTAACTATAAATATGTGTAGAAGGTTTTCCTCAAAGCAGAATATACAGGGCTATGGGTAATAATCAAGAATAAAAATCGCACACCTATGCGAATCAGTTGCAAACTATGTAACTATAAAGGCCCAAGGCATTGATGGTCTCCCAATTAAAATGTATGAAACCATATGAAGAGATGCGTCTTCCCATTCTATTATAAAACTTTCATGGAGCCCTAACTTATGGGTCCCTGCCTGCGACTATGAAAAACACCATTGTTGTGGTCCTTCTGAAGAAGGGTTAAAAATGCTATCACACTTGTTGATCTCACTGCTAAATGCCAATGTCAAAATTCTTAGTCAAGGGCATTCCTAATATATAACACCCTGTTCAAATTGTGTTTATGCCTGCTAAATCTGCAACTACGCAGATTCAGGCCTACCTCTTTTGAAGTGGGAACAGATTTTATATGCTTATCTTCTGGCCAGTGATAGGTGATGGCTACTCTTGTAGCTTTTCCCTTCAAATGGGTACACTGCAGTGGTGCGCCCTATCCTCTTATTATTTGCACTGACAGTAGCCTTTTGCTGCTGGTATTGGGCAACCCAGACAAGTGCTGGGATTTGTTTGAGGAACACAAGATTAGATTGCTTTATGTGCTATCTACACTTTTTTTGTTTTTGGCTAATAGACCCTTTCCCTCCTGACCATGCCATGTCTATAACTGAGAATTATGGATGCTGTTCTGGCTTAATAATTTATATACAGTGCCTGCCGCCGAGAATGTGTTTTTAGCACGACAGCATCGCGCTGATTCTCGGCGACAGGGTGCCGACATCTCGCACTCGCTGGAATAGTAAAAGCACATTCCAGCAAGCGCGTCATAGAAGCGACGGGAGTTCCGACTTGGATTCCCGCCAATTCTACACGTGGGCGGCGTTTGTTATGAATCCTGAGGGGGAACTCCCCGCTGGATTTTAAATAAAAATCCGGCATGGGTTCCCCCCTCAGGAGCATACCGGGCCCTTAGGTCTGGTATGGGTTGTAAGGAGACCCCCCCACGCCGATAAAAAACGGCGTAGGGGGTCACCCTACAATCCATACCAGATCCGTATCCAAAGCACACTACCCGGCCAGCCAGGAAAGGAGTGGGGACGAGCGAGCACCCCCCCCCTCCTGCGCTTTACCAGGCTGCATGCCCTCAACATGGGGGGGGTTGGGTGCTCTGGGGCAGGGGGGCGCACTGCGGCCCCCCCACCCCAGAGCACCCTGTCCCCATGTTGATGAAGACAGGGCCCCTTCCCGACAACCCTGGCCGTTGGTTGTCGGGGTATGCGGGCAGGAGGCTTATCGGAATCTGGGAGCCCCCTTTAATAAGGGGGCCCCCAGATAACGGCCCCCCGCCCTAAGTGAATGGATATGGGGTACATCGTACCCCTACCCATTCACCTGGAGGCAAAGTGTTAAAGTTAATAAACACGACACAAGGGTTTTTAAAATAATTTATTAGTCTGCTCCGGAGGCCCCCCCCTGTCTTCTTTAGCTCTTTCACCAGGGGGGGCTTCTTCTTTGACGTCTTCGGGTGGGGGCCGCTCTTCTTCGCCGCCGCCTGGTTCTCTTCCACCGCCGGGGGGGTCGCTTTTATTAAAGTGCCCACCCCCCGACGGGTTTCCTCCGACGTCTTCGGCAGGGGGTGGTGTGCTTCTGTCGGCCCCCCCTGTCTTCTTTAGCAGGGGGGGCTTCTTCTTCCGCTATCCGGGGGGTCTTCTCCACTCTCCGGGGGTCTTCTTCTATGTTCTCCGCTGTTGACTCGGCCCCCCCCCGGTTCTTCCTCCCGCTGTCCGGTGCCTTCTCCTTCAGGGCTGAACGTCTTCTTCTTCTGTGCTGTGCTGTGACGTCGTCTTCTTCTCTTCTTCTGCCTTCTCCCGATGTTGACACGTCGCCTCTTCTCGCTGCAATGACGGGTGCGCGGCTTGCATCCGACTTGTATAGACCTCACAGTCCCATCATCTTCCGGTACCTACCCATGTGATACCTACCCACGTAGGTAGGTACCGGAGCATGATGGGACTGTGAGGCCTATATAAGTCGGATGCAAGCCGCACACCCGTCATTGCAGTGAGAAGAGGCGACGTGTCAACATCGGGAGAAGAAGAGAAGAAGAAGACGTCACAGCACAGAAGAAGAAGATGTTCAGCCCTGAAGGAGGAGGCACCGGACAGCGGGAGGAAGAACCGGGGTGCGCCGAGTCAACAGCGGAGAGCGGCTAACATAGAAGACGACCCCCCGGAGAGTGGAGAAGACCCCCCCGGATAGCGGAAGAAGCCCCCCCCTGCTAAAGAAGACGGGGGGCCGACAGAAGCACGCCACCCCCTGCCGAAGACGTCGGAGGAAACCCGCCGGGGGGGTGGGCGCTTTTATAAAAGCGACCCCCCCCCCGGCGGTGGAAGAGAACCAGACGGCGGCGAAGAAGAGCGGCCCCCACCGAAGACGTCAAAGAAGAAGCCCCCCCTGGTGAAAGAGCTAAAGAAGACAGGGGGGCCTCCGGAGCAGACTAATAAATTATTTTAAAAACCCTTGTGTCGTGTTTAACTTTAACACTTTGCCTCCAGGTGAATGGGTAGGGGTACGATGTACCCCATATCCATTCACTTAGGGTGGGGGGCCGTTATCTGGGGGCCCCCTTATTAAGGGGGGCTCCCAGATTCTGATAAGCCTCCCGCCCGCATACCCCGACAACCAACGGCCAGGGTTGTCGGGAAGGGGCCCTGTCCTCATCAACATGGGGACAGGGTGCTCTGGGGTGGGGGGCCGCAGTGTGCCCCCTGCCCCAGAGCACCCAACCCCCCCATGTTGAGGGCATGCAGCCTGGTATGGCTCAGGGGGGGGGCCCCGCTCGCTCGTCCCCACTCCTTTCCTGGCCGGCCGGGTAGCGTGCTTTGGATACGGGTCTGGTATGGATTGTAGGGGAACCCCTACGCCGTTTTTTCGGCGTAGGTGGGGTCTCCTTACAACCCATACCAGACCTAAGGGCCCGGTATGCCCTCTGATTGACCAGGCCATTTTTTGCGATAAGGCACTGTGTCACTTTAACTGACAATTGCGCGGTCGTGCGACACGTTATCCATACAAAGTTAAGGTCCTTTTTTTTTTCAGAAATATAGCTTTTTTTTTTTTTTTTTTTTATGGACAATTTAAAAAAAAAAAAAAAAAATATATATATATATATATTTTGTATTTACTTTTTGCTAAAATACAGATCCATAATAATTATATACAAATTATGTATTCATCGGTTTAGGCCGAATCTGGCCCCAATTTACACTTTTTTGGGGACCAGTGACATGATTACGTTGATCAGTGTTATAAAATTGCACTGATCACCAAAAAAATTACACTGGCAGGGAAGGGGCTAACACTAGGGTGCAATCAATGGGGTTATCTGTGTTCCCTGAGTGTGTTCTAACTGTAGGGGGGATGGGATGGCAGTGACATGATAGAGATCACTGTTCCCTGTTTTTATTATTTAGAACTTGGGAGGATTTGCATCAATCCATTTCCTTGACTGCTAGTTGCAGAATTTGCTTGGTCAGTAGAAGGGTAATGATGGTTCTTCCTTTGGCAATATAACCTCTTACTATATGTGAGGTCAAATCCACGCACCAACTGTAATCTATCAATAACACTAAAGCTTATGCTACCTGCCCTACTCTACTATATATTTTACGTCAGGAACTTTGATTGCTGTCAAGCTTCTACTGGGTTATGGGAAATTAATAAAAAATGCATTAGAGCCAAGGTGTCTGTCAGACAATGGCAAATGGATCAAAGGGAAGAGTCATTTTAGGTCATTATTGACCAAAATGTTTAGTGTGATGAAAGAGCAGGTAAATATAGTTGAAATTCATGAAGTTCAAGAGCGGATAAGGAGAAAAGAGTAGTAATGAGTGGTCAGTGAAATGTGCTACAGGGCATTTAGCTTGCATATTTTTAGTGGATTAGTGGAACCTTTATTAAAGGAGGTGGCAGTTTTAGATTTAGAAAATGAACCAGAATTAGGCAGGGTTTTTGACATAATATGCCATATCTAGGTGAATGTTTGTTTGATTCAGAGGTTTTAGAACAAAGGTTGAACCGGTATGATCTCCTTGCGTGGACCGAACAGTTTTTTATTGCTGGTGTCATTACATGTTTAAATTATAATACTATGCCTATGGTTTGTGTTTTAATGTGATCATGATGCAAGATTCTCTTTTAAACAATATATTTGCGTATACCATATATTTACCTTTTACGCATTGGTAACCCCTCTTTCTTTTTCTCATCAACAGAGAATTGCTCATTCTCAAGAGGAGTTGAGAGATGATCAGGGATTTCCTTCAGATAGAGGTCGCCTAGAGCCTTTGTTACGAAAAGATATTGAATATTTGGACAGGAAGGTAGATGGTAAAGATAGTTGGATGAACCAAAGCTCTTCTGTGGAATCTAGCACATCTAGCCAAGAACACTTGAACAATTCTATTAAAACTTATTCTTCTGCATCATCATTAAACAAATCTGGACCTGGGCGCTGGAAAACACCACTTGCATCTCAGCCTGCACCAGTTGCTGTGTCTCAGCCTATAAGAACAGATCTACCACCCCCACCACCTCCTCCTCCAGTGCATTATGGAGTAGAATGTGAAGGAGTTCCTGTTGATTTACCCCTTCCACCTCCACCATCACAAAATCCATTGGGACCACAGTTAAATGCTCAAGCAGCAGCAGTTGAAAGAAAAAAGAGAGAGGAACATCAAAGATGGTATGAAAAGGAAAAAGCCCGCTTGGAAGAAGAAAGGGAGAGGAAAAAGCGTGAACAAGAAAGAAAGCTTGGGCAAATTCGACCTCCGGTTCCTGCTCCTCCACAGCCCATGTTGCCACAACCTCAAACGGCAGCCCCAGCTTCTAACATTCCGCAACCAAGACCAGAAAAACCAGCAACTCTTCCTCGTCCTCAAGAAACCGTCATAAGAGAGCTGCAACCTCAGCAACAGCCACGCACAATAGAAAGAAGGGATCTTCAATACATCACGATCAGCAAAGAAGAGCTTTCTTCCGGTGACAGCCTTTCCCCAGACCCATGGAAGAGGGATGCCAAGGAGAAATTGGAAAAACAGCAGCAAATGCACATAGTAGATATGCTAAGTAAGGAGATCAATGAACTACAAAACAAGACTGAACGAACTGCAGAAGAGAATGACAGACTTCGAAAATTAATGCTTGAGTGGCAGTTTCAGAAGCGGCTTCAAGAGTCTAAGCAAAAAGATGAAGATGATGATGATGATGAAGATGATGATGATGATGACGTAGACATGCTTATTATGCAGCGCCTTGAAGCAGAGAGAAAAGCAAGGGTAATACAAATATAAATTAATTTAATTTAAAAGTAAGCTGTGCAGAATTCAGTGCTAGTGGATGTTCTTGGCATAGTAAATTGTGTTCTATTTAATGTCACTTTCCAAAATATATATAATGCGTGTGATGCACCAAAATTTCAGCCGGAAATGGTGTCGTCGGCGCATAAGAGAAAAACCTTTCTGATAATGGCACCAAAAAAAACACGCTAGTTTGCTGCGATTTTTGCTTTAAGTTTATCGTGATTTTACTGTGCTTATGGTGTTTTTAATGGGTAATGTGACTCAAAAACATAACATGGGTGCGTTAATGATGCATTCTTGCTCCGTTTCCAATGCATTTCAACTGGGAGATGCTTTTTTTTTTTTTTTCTTGCCAAGAATGCAGCAAGCAGGATTTTTAACACCACAATGGAGGCGCAATAGACCAGTGTTCAGACATAGAATTTAAAGGGATACATTTTTCTCAAGCCTTTTTTACAGTAAAGGTGCCAATAATGTCAGACGATGAATTCATATTAATTTAAATTGATGATATTAATTAAAAAGTCGAATATAATACAGTTGCACATAAATATATATAGTGTGTCTATTTTTTATATAGAGACGGTTTACGGGCACTTCCGGATTTACCATGTGATCGGCTGTGATTGGACACAGCCGATCACATGGTTAAAGAGCCGTGTCATCGGCTCTTCACAGAGATCAGGGTGGCGTTGTGTCCTAGCAACACGGTGTGGCCACAAACACTGCGTGAGAGCAGACGTTCTGGTGCGACGTCAAATGACATCCACCCAAAACGAGAGCTGCACCGTCCCTCCGTCACTTGACGGTGGGCGGGCAGCAAGTGGTTAAAGGTGGATAAATTCTGTGCGATTTATCTTTGATTTCTTTACATCTCAAAAGCCTGGCATTTTTACAAGAGTATGTAGACTTTTTATATCCTGTGTGTGTGTGTGTGTGTAAGAAAAAAAAAAATAGTTTTCTAGATGAACAGCTAGCAGTATAATAAGCCCAGTAGAGAATGTCATTTATAACAAAAAAAAAAGTTGCATACGTTTGTCACGGTGAAAGTCATTTATACTTTTGTGTTTTTGATCAGCCTAGATTCACATGATGCACATTTACTATAACTCATTATACAGGTGCAGTATTTGTAAAACAGAAATGTAATATATACACAAAATTTAAATACAGACCTTCATACAGATAAATCATTAAACTTGTGATATTTTTACATCCTGACACATCCCTATATCACATTGTTCTGTGCCTTGAGTAAACTATGGGATACCTGTTCATCTTAGCTAACATGTTGGACTTGAGAGCTTCCCCTAAAGCATCACTATGCACAACAGTGGCATGAGGAGGTTTTCAAGTAAGAGTGGCTATAAACTAAAAAATGTGTATCTATATTTGTATGTTCTGTACCTTTTTTTAGTAAAATGGTGCATCTAATTTTGTAGCGATTTAGCAAAACCGGGTTTAGTTTTGTTTAACCGGGCTGTATAACCATCAAATCTACTGAGCACTATTTACATCTAAACCAACCGCATACAACTTCGGAAAAACAGAAACTGCTTTGACGAATGAATTACTGTTTGTGGGGTCTACATTGGTTTAATACATGGGGAACAATAGAAATATCATAACCTGAGCAGGTCAGAATCCGAATTGTATATAGAAAAGGCTCCTGTGAAAGAATAGGTGTTGCCCATCCTTTGTCATATGTTGGTAGCAGTGATGTTATTGCAGGTTGTATACAAAAACAGCATAGTTCTTTATTATTATTTAAGGTACTTGTATAGCACTGTCAATTTACGCAGTGCTTTACATATACATGGTACATTCACATCAGTCCCTACCCTCAAGGAGTTATCAATCTAAGGTCCCTAACTAGCATTCATATACTGGGACCAATTTAGACAGAAACCAATTAACCTACCAGCATGTCTTTGGAGTGTGGATGGAAACCGGGGTACCTGGAGGAAACCCACGCAGGCACAGGGAAAACATGCAAACTACAGGCCGGTAGTGTTGTGTTTTGGTATTCAAATCAGCGACCGACACCCCCCCCCTTTTTTTTTTTTTTTAACTGCTAGGTGAGAGTGCTGCCCACTCCACCACTGTTGGTGATGGAAACAACTATTCCTATAGTAGTTGTAACAATTGGCTAACCAGAGTTATTATTTAAATTTGTTTAAAACATTATGTATATTCAAAACCTAAGGTGCATTGTGTTCTCGTTCAGCGTATAACTTGAGTTTTTGGGGTGTTAAATTTTTTACATACTGCGTCTTCTTGATCTTTGTGTCGGCCATATGAAAATTGCTTTGTTTTCAGTGAGTTGGCTGAGGTTTGTAATAGGAGTAGCAGCACAACCATTGTGTAGCACTACAAAGCAGGAAACAGCTGGAGTATGTACGAGAAAATGGGGTTGCACAGAAATACAAATTGTACAGAAATAATTACAAATTGCACACAGAAGAAAAGCTTTTTAAATGTACACATACTTAAATGGTTTACAACATGCTGATCTCTCTTCCATGTATGTGTGTGTGTATGTATGTATGTATGTATGTATGTATGTATGTATGTATATATATATATATATATATATATATATATATATATATATATATATATATATATATATATATATATATATATATATATATATATATATATATATATATATATATATATATATATATATATATACAAAATTACATAATAAAATAAGTCTATCCTTTCATGTTCTACAGTATAATGAACCCATGTTTAGGGTGTAACATAGTACCAACAGTGTCGGCACAACAGAATGACTGGATCGGCAGCTTCTGCTGTCAAACCATTAATTCCGTGCTTATTAATAAATACTGATCCCTTTACTTCCCCTTTTGTAAGGGGAAAGGGGGTGGGTTCAGCACAGTAAACCATACCATGTGATTGCTGTGATAACCAATCACAGCAATCACATGGTACCCAGCTGCTTGGATTGGCTGGGTACAGTGTCTGTGTGTACCCGGCCATCCAATGACCCTTCAGCATGTATCAATCACCCGGTGGATCTGTCATCAACTGGCTAAGTATGCAGTGCTGTAAATAAAGAACCATAGATCTCCCATTGAAAAATGTACCCTGGTATTAAAGTGGTTAAATCCTCTTCTTCCAGGAAAGTACAATTAGTTTATTATTGATTTGAAAGTTTTTTCTAATTAAAAATTTTGCATGCATATGTAAAACTGGTTGATATTGAGCTGCATTATTAAAAAAATGTACTGCAAACTTTTTTTTGTTTTACAGAAGTTGATCTACTGATCGATTGCTGTAAAACCATCCAGTCTGATTTTCCCTGCTAGATCGGCTGCTGGATATACAGTAGGTGCACGCGATATTGTGTCAATCTCGCTCCCTTTCTCGGCGAGATTGAGCACCTACGAGCCCCATCGCGGGAGCCAGCGCCGAGCTGGCCAGCCGCGATGGAGACAAAGCCGTCATAGAAGCGACGGAAGATCCGACTTGGATTCCCGCCAATTCTACACGTGTGCTGCGTTTGTTATGAATCCTGAGGGGGAAGTCCCCGCCGGATTTTAAATAAAAATTCGGCATGGGTTCCCCCCTCAGGAGCATACCGGGCCCTTAGGTCTGTTATGGGTTGTAAGGAGAGCACCCCCTACGCCGAAAAAACGGCGTAGGGGGGTCCCCCTACAATCCATACCAGACCCTTATCCAAAGCACGCTACCCAGCCGGTCAGGAAGGGAGTGGGGACGAGCGAGCGCCCCTCCTGAGCCGTACCGGGCTGCATGCCCTCAACATGGGGGGGGTTGGGTGCTCTGGGGCAGGGGGGCGCACTGCGGCCCCCCCACCCCAGAGCACCCTGTCCCCATGTTGATGAGGACAGGGCCCCTTCCCGACAACCCTGGCCGTTGGTTGTCGGGGTATGCGGGCGGGAGGCTTATCGGAATCTGGGAGCCCCCTTTAATAAGGGGGCCCCCAGATACCGGCCCCCCACCCTAACTGAATGAGTATGGGGTACATCGTACCCCTACCCATTCACCTGCAAGAAAAGTGGTAAAAACACAAATAAACCACACAGGGTATTAAAATATTTTATTAGTCTGCTCCGGAGGCCTCCCCTGTCTTCTTTAGCTCTTTTACCAGGGGAGGCTTCTTCCGATTTCCGGGAGTCTTCTCCTGCTCTCCGGGGTCTTCACCGCTCTTCTGTGAAGTCTTCTCCGCTCCGGGGGGTCTTCTCAGCTCTTCTGTGACGTCTTCTCCGCTCCGTGGGTCTTCTCAGCTCTGGGGGGGTCTTCTTCTATGTTCGCCGCTCTCCGCTCTTGACTCGGCGCACCCCAAGTTCTTCCTCCCGCTGTCCGGTTCCTTCTCCTTCAGGGCTGGCCGCCGCTATACTGGCGGCGGTCAGTCCGCTCTTCTGTGACGTCATCTTCTCGTCTTCAGTCTTCTCCAGATGTTGACACGCCGGCCGGCTCTTCTGGCTGCAATGACGGGTGCGCGGCTTGCGTCGGATTTATATAGGCCTCACAGTCCCATCATGCTCTGGTACCTACCCATGTGATACCTACCCACGTGGCACCTACCGGAGCATGATGGGACTGTGAGGCCTATATAAATCTGACGCAAGCCGCGCACCCGTCATTGCAGCGAGAAGAGCCGGCCGGCGTGTCAACATCTGGAGAAGACGGAAGACGAGAAGAGAAGAAGATGACGTCGCAGAAGAGCGGACTGACCGCCGCCAGTATAGCGGCGGCCAGCCCTGAAGGAGAAGGAACCGGACAGCGGGAGGAAGAACCGGGGTGCGCCGAGTCAAGAGCGGAGAGCGGCGAACATAGAAGACCCCCCCAGAGATGAGAAGACCCCCGGAGCGGAGAAGACGTCACAGAAGAGCTGAGAAGACCCCCCGGAGCGGAGAAGACTTCACAGAAGAGCGGTGAAGACCCTGGAGAGCAGGAGAAGACCCCCGGAAATCGGAAGAAGAAGCCTCCCCTGGTAAAAGAGCTAAAGAAGACAGGGGAGGCCTCCGGAAAAGACTAATAAAATATTTTAATACCCTGTGTGGTTTATTTGTGTTTTTACCACTTTTCTTGCAGGTGAATGGGTAGGGGTACGATGTACCCCATACTCATTCACTTAGGGTGGGGGGCCGGTATCTGGGGGCCCCCTTATTAAAGGGGGCTCCCAGATTCTGATAAGCCTCCCGCCCGCATACCCCGACAACCAACGGCCAGGGTTGTCAGGAAGGGGCCCTGTCCTCATCAACATGGGGACAGGGTGCTCTGGGGTGGGGGGGCCGCAGTGCGCCCCCCTGCCCCAGAGCACCCAACCCCCCCATGTTGAGGGCATGCAGCCCGGTACGGCTCAGGAGGGGGGGCGCTCGCTCGTCCCCACTCCCTTCCTGTCCGGCCTGGTAGCGTGCTTTGGATAAGGGTCTGGTATGGATTGTAGGGGGACCCCCCTACGCCGTTTTTTCGGCGTAGGGGGTGCTCTCCTTACAACCCATAACAGACCTAAGGGCCCGGTATGCTCCTGAGGGGGGAACCCATGCCGAATTTTTATTTAAAATCCGGCGGGGACTTCCCCCTCAGGATTCATAACAAACGCTGCACACGTGTAGAATTGGCGGGAATCCAAGTCGGATCTCCCGTCGCCTTCTATGACGCGCTTGCTGGAATGTGCTGTCACTATTCCAGTGAGTGCGAGATCTCGGCACCATGTCGCCGAGAATTAGCGCGATGCTGTCGTGCTAAAAACACAATATCACAAACACCTACTGTAGCTGCAACGCTGATCATATATTCGAATGGCGGGGATGTGAGGAGGATTTCCCCATAGACCTAAAGTGTGTGGATAGGGGAATCGAGTCCGTTTGAAAAAATAAGACTCTTTCATGGGCTGCTTCAGATTCAGTTGCTGTATCATTAAAATGTTGTGTTTTTTTGAAGGTTTCCATTAATTTCTGTGAGAAATTAATATCAATGTCTAAAAATCCCAGCAGCTCTAATAATGTTACTAATTTGGCCTATGGTTTTAAATATAGCTCACAAGTCTGAGACCTTTTGGGTTTGGTTCTATTTGCATGAATTATTGGAAATTTATGAAGTAAAAACGATTTTCCAATTCTTTATAGATGCAGTGTGTTCTGTATTAGGAATATTAAGGGTGATTTCCCCCATACCCCCAAATAAGAATTGATGCTGATTTGAGGCCAAAGGGTTGTCACACTTTGATATAGATTTTTCCTTTGTTCGCTCACTTTGTAAATTGGTAAAAATAGACGATCTACTCCCTAAGGCCATAAATACCTATTTTACATATAGTTGTGCATACAGAAGTGCAGTAATATTCAGTTATGTTTGTGCTGGACAACAATTGTGGTGTGTGTGTGTGTGGTTAGTATGAAAGTCTTCAATGAAAAAATGGGGGGGGGGGGGGGGGATTGTTTTCTTGTTTTTTATAATAAGTTCTCTTCACAATTATTAATTTTCATGCTTTTGCTTGCCTCCTCTTACCTTTTACATTTCTGTTGTGCATTGCGCTGCAATTTTATTTCATTTCCGCTCTTAGGTGCATGGATAAACAAACGGCTGGAGCATCAAAAAGACATTACATTGCTTTATAAAAATACCAGTTTAATGATTTTTTTTTTCACTTCGCATCTTTTTTCCCCTCCCTCTCCTCTTTGCTATCTGCAGCAGACTGCTATGCCAGCAATCTCTATTCTAGATTTGGTATGTTCTGTATTTTCTTTCGCTCTTCAAACATCTTGCTGTCTAACCCCCCCCCCCCCCCCCCCCCCCCCCCCTTTCTCTCCTGTAATTTCACACTTTTTTCTGTAGTATTAGCTGTGCTGTCTTTGCTTTGTCTTTGCTGTCCTGTTTTTGGAAGATATCCTCCTGTTTTTGAAGCATGCCTTGCCTGGAAGTAGTATTTCTAGTTTCTGAATGCCATTGTTCCTTCTTTTTTACATGTACTGTATCTGTTCTATTCTTATAGACTTGTCTGTCAGGGATGGGCAACTTCGGTGTTCAGCTGTGAAGTAAAAATCTTGGCCAGCTATTGGTCAGTAGCAGCTTGATTTCCAAAGGTTGCCGATCACTGTTTTAAATACTTTTTTGTTTTGTGCTTACACAGTGTTTTATGTACAAACCAGTGTATCTTGGTATTTGGGATTGGTAACAAAAAGCCAGTGGCTTTTTTCTATTTTTAGGCAGTAACGCAGAAAATACAGTCCATGTTTTTTCATTTAAACCAAGGACAGAATTCAGTTGCAAGTAGATTTTACAAGTATTTTTAATAAAAGCCTCTAGTTCTTCACTGTTCTCTTTTTGATGGCACATAGATCTTCTGTAGAGCCTAACCATTGGAGAATATGAGGGCCTTAATAAATACTTTAATCCTACAGATTGAAAACTGATGAAATAAAAAATAGAACCTTGCGCAAATAAACTTGCACGCTAGAAGTTGGGTAGGTAAATGATAATCTTCCTCATGGAGATTTACTGACAGTAATAGTTGCTTTCAAGTAAACCAAGCTGTATAACGCAGCTATGTAAATGTGCATATAGCTAGCTTATACCATGTAATGAGAATCATAGCTGAGAAAATGACTTCCTTTGCTGGGCAACATGTGTGACCCTCCTGATGGTGGAAACTATTGGCTGAAAAATCTAAAAAGGAGTGCCATTATTCCTAGGAAAATATGGTAAAGTAGCTTTAGTGTGTTGCAATCCAATGAGGATAAGGAAAAGCTTGGCACTTGTACCTCCCTGTCACATCCCATCCATGTTGACCTTTTCATTACCCTTTCTGTGTCTTTGCACATCTAACAAATCTCCTGACCCTGTGCTTTCTGAAACCCCTCCACATGCAATTGATTGTAATATATGTACTATTTTCTCAAACTTACCTGCTGTAATGTATAACATTTTATTAACTACATTGTCATGACGTTTACATATTGCAGCAGAAATCAAGTGTTCTGTTCATACATCTTAGTGTTACTAAACCCACAACAATAAAATCAGTCTGTATATGCAGTAAAGCATGCGTGTATACTCACTGTGGAACCTAAGGGGTTAATCCCCTTTTTCCACAGTCTCCAACAGTTTTTTCCTTATGGTACAAAGTCTTGGGGGCACTCTGCGCATACTTAGGTGTGTATTGCTAGAGAGGTTTTTTTTTTCTTTCGGAAGGTGCGTGTGATCAGCACAGGGCCCAATCAGCGCTGTCCAGATAATGTCGGGGGTCCTGCAGCCTAACTGGACATACAGAGGAAAATGGAAACTCCTCATGCATGCTTTAACCAGTACTCGGACTGACGCTGATAGTCGCAATACTGCTATACACTGCTAATGAGAAGGTATTTAGCAGTTTATATTTACACTAAAAACCAATGCATTCAAACATATGTCCAAAATGCAACATCCAATCCTGGGAGTTGTTTTTGGTACTCTATGAAATTACAAATTGTGGTTTAATTGGCTCATACCCTAGTCTGCAGGACCCTATTTCTACTAGCTTCATAAGTTTGAAGAACATTTACCCTGAAAGACTTTTACATCTGGACAGATGACTTCAATGTTACATTATTGTCCTTAATGGATGGGATAAGCTCCTAGAGTACTAGGGCATTAGATTCATGCATTTTCAAGACATTTCCAGGATCTGAAACCTTTTTTTTTTTTTTTCCCCAGCTCATTACACTGGGGAAAAAATTAAATGGACCCTGCAGGTTTTATTAAATCACTGTTGTATTCTAGCCAATTCTGTTTTATCAGGGAAAAAACATATTTTTATAGCCTCTTTAACCACTTAAGGACCGCCTCCTGCACATATACGTCGGCAGAATGACACGGCTGGGCACATGTACGTACAGGTACGTCCTGTACTAGTACCCAGCCGTGGGTCGCGGGCACGCTCCCGTGACCAGGTCCGAAGCTCCGGGACCGTGGGTCCCGCAGACCCGGTCGCCGCTGGAGTGCGGCGATCGGTCTCCGGAGCTGAAGAACGGGGAGAGCCGTGTGTAAACACTGCGGCTGCATCGATCGTGTGATCCCTTTTATAGGGAGACACGATCGATGACGTCACACCTACAGCCACACCCCCCTACAGTTGTAAACACACACTAGGTGAAACGAAACTCCTTCAGCGCCCCCTGTGGTTAACTCCCAAACTGCAACTGTCATTTTCATAATAAAGAATGCAATTTAAATGCATTTTTTGCTGTGAAAATGACAATGGTCCCAAAAATGTGTCAAAATTGTCCGAAGTGTCCGCCATAATGTTGCAGTCACGAAAAAAATCGTTGATCGCCGCCATAAGTAGTAAAACATTTTTTTTATAAAAATGCAATAAAACTATCCCCTATTTTGTAAACGCTATAAATTTTGCGCAAACCAACCGATAAACGCTTATTGCTTTTTTTTTTACCAAAAATGGGTAGAAGAATACATATCGGCCTAAACTGAGGAATACATTTTTTTATATGTTTTTGGGGGATATTTATTATAGCAAAAAGTAAAAAATATTGCATTTTTTTTTAAATTGTCGCTCTATTTTTGTTTATAGCGCAAAAAAATAAAAACCGCAGAGGTGATCAAATACCGCCAAAAGAAAGCTCTATTTGTGGGGAAAAAAATGACGCCAATTTTGTTTGGGAGCCACATCGCACGACCGCGCAATTGTCTGTTAAAGCGACGCAGTGCCGAATTGTAAAAACTCCTTGGGTCATTTAGCAGCATATTGGTCCAGTCCTTAAGTGGTTAAAGCTATTCAATGAAGGTTGAATATATACAGTACTTGCGAATAATTTGTTTCCCTTAATGCGGCGGTCGGTGCTAGCCTTGGATTAGTCCAATAAACTGCTGCTGCTTCCCCTTCACTCTCTGCCCTCATTTGTTCTACCCCTTAAGCTTATCATAAAATCTACCCCTTCTTATATGCCTTTTTATGAAATTTGGGGAAAGCGCATCCTGCCTGTGTTTGTGCCTTTTCAGACAATGGCTAGCTGGTCACATTCCCTTAGAGAGCTACTGCTTATAGTATGTATGGACAAATGGCCCCAACATAATTTCAGCTGTGCCGGTCTGCTAAACAAGGCCTGGTTTTGCTGTCATGTGGTTTCACTTCAGTACACATTCATTGGCACCTTGATTAATATGCTGGACTGCAGAATTCTTGTAATCAAAGCATTTATTCTGCATGGTCTTCAAGGGATGGTTCTTAAATATTATCTAGGATAGTTCTAATCGAAGACATCTAAGCACCCACCTTCCTCAGCAGAAAAAGCATAAGCCATAGACCACTAAGTGCCTTTTTAGACTCTTTTGAAACATTACTTTCCTTGTTGAGACCCTGCAAGTCTGTATTCTAGTCTACCTGTAAGGTCTGGCACTTTTAAGAGGGAGGGGGGGGGGGGGGGGTAAACTTGTGGATGCTTGGACAGCTTTAATCTCTGACACTTTGGTGTTGAAGATGGTATCCTAAGGGTACAACCTGAAATGTAACTTCTTCCTCCTCCTTGGGTTCTCAACTCCACATGCACAAATTAACAGATTTCCATATCTCTTTTGGTTTATCTAAATAAGGGTGTCATTGCCTGTTTTCCTGTGGAAGAACGGGTTTAGGGGTTTTACCCCAACTTGTTTGCTGTTCCTATACTCGGAGGAATCATTTGCAATTCTTTGGTTCTGGTTGTCTTCATTTGAACCTGGAAATTCTACATTGAATCCACCATATCTGTCATTGTCTCCCTTCACCAGGAAGACTGACTTCTGTGGACATCAAAGACGCATACTTTTTTTTTGTCCCCATCTGTCCAGCACATTTACGCTTTAATACATATTACTGTGGGTTAGGGCCGAAACAACTAATCGATTATGAAATTAATCGATTATCATTTTCATAATCGATTAATCGGCCAGTAACATAATGGGGTTAAAAAAAATTCAAAATTAGCCCTTTATAGTACAAAAAGAGCAAATCCCTACTGAAAATATTACTTTTACTGTCCCACAGTAAAAAATGAACCCCTTACGGTAGCGATTATTTGCTCTTTTTGTACTCATTTTAGTTTTTATAACCCCATTCTGTTACTAAACATCTCAGGCCTGGGGTCACACCTCTGTTTTTTGCAGAAACACACTGCGTTCATTTACATGGTTTCACATCCATGATTTTTTCAGCTGCTGTGTATTTGGAAAGGGCAAGGACTTTTTTTTTTTTTTTTTTAAGCAAAACGGTGCTATTTTGTTTTTTTTGGTTCAATATACTTCAATGCAGAAGCTTCAGAAAAACATTTTTGTGGCAATTTGTTTTTTCTTATCTGCCCAACAACAAATTGGCCAAAAAAAAAATGCAAATCGCAGCAATTTTTTTTTTTTAAGGTTATTAACCACTTGCCGCCCGCCAATGACAAATTGACGTCGGCAAAGTGGTTGTAGAATCCTGACTGGACGTCATATGACGTCCTCAGGATTCTGAGCCGCTGCGCGCCCCCGGGGGCGCGCATCGCGGCGATCGTTGTTGCGGGGTGTCAGTCTGACACCCCGCAACACCGATCTCGGTAAAGAGTCTCTCACGGAGGCTCTTTACCACGTGATCAGCCGTGTCGAATCACGGCTGATCACGATGTAAACAGGAAGAGCCGTCGATGGCTCTTCCTCACTCGCGTCTGACAGACGCGAGGAGAGCCGATCGGCGGCTCTCCTGACAGGGGGGGGGGTCGCGCTGATTGTTTATCAGCGCAGCCCCCCCTCGGATCGCCACATGGACCACCAGGGAAGCCCACCCTGGACCACCAGGGAAGGGCAGGAAGAAAAAAAACAGGGGCAAAAAAAAAGTCAAAAAAAAAAAAAAAAAAGTCAAAAAAAAAAAATAATAAGTCTGGAAAAAAAATAAAGATGCCAATCAGTGCCCACAAATGGGCACTGACTGGCAACAAAAGGAAAACAGTGCCATCCCACAGTGTCCATCAGTGCCGCCCCACAGTGTCCATCAGTGCCGCCCCACAGTGCCCATCAGTGCCACCCCACAGTGCCCATCAGTGCCGCCCATGAGTGCCCATCAGTGCCGCCCATGAGTGCCCATCAGTGCCGCCCATGAGTGCCCATCAGTGCCGCCCATGAGTGCCCATCAGTGCCGCCCATGTGTGCCCATCAGTGCCGCCCATGTGCCCATCAGTGCCGCCTATCAGCGCCCATCAGTGCCGCATACCAGCGCCGCCAATCAGTACCACCTCATCGATGTCCATCAGTGCCATCTCATCTGTGCCCATCAGTGCCACCATATCAGTGCCCATAATTGAAAGAGAAAACTTACTTATTTACAAAAAAAATTACAGAAAAAAATAAAAACGTATTTTTTTTTCAAAATTTCCAGTCTTTTTTTAGTTGTTGCGCAGAGGTGATCATATACCACCAAAAGAAAGCTCTATTTGTGGGGGAAAAAAGGACGCCAATTTTGTTTGGGTACAGTGTAGCACGACCGCGCAATTGCCATTCAAAGTGCGACAGTGCTGAAAGCTGAAAATTGGCTTGGGCGGGAAGGTGTATACGTGCCCTGTATGGAAGTGGTTAACCGATTAATCGAAACAATAATCGATTATGAAAATAATTGTTAGTTGCAGCCCTACTGTGGGTCACCTTCACTACCAGGATGTGGCCCTGCCTATCAACCTCCTTGTTTGCTCACCAGGTGCTAGCCTTCATATTGGCCCCTAAGCTATTTTGTTGCCCCCCCATTGTAGGCCAATTGAATGACCTCTTAAATGAACATGGGTTCTGTTGGACAACATGTATTTGACTGTCCTGATATTGTAGCTAGACCCAACTCCTAGTTTGGAGTTTCTGTGCCTGATCCTCTCAATCGAGAGTGTTCCTTACTCTCCAGTCTCGCTATCAAGTGCTCTATTCCACAAGTCACCCGATTCTCTACATAAACATTAAAGTCCTGGGCCTGTTGGTGGCTTCCTTGGTGGCAGCTTCATTTTGCACACTCCATATTCTCTTGTCATGGGACAATTCCATTCGGTTTCTGAACAGATGGATTTGTTTAGTATCAAGTACTTTCTAGTTTAAAAATATTGCTATAGAAATGGGGAAGTACTTCATTCTCATGTTTAGGAGAATCCTTATGCCCAATACTAGCCTGTCAGGCTGTAGACGGGTCCTATGCAACCTGTCAGTGCAGGGGACTTGGCTGTTGGTTAAATCTAATTTCCCCATCGGCATCCTGGGGTTTGGCATTTTAGTTTATCCTTCCAAAGTTGGACTATCCTGGATTCATTCAGATATCAGGATGGAGGCATACATCAACCATCAGGGGAAATGCGAATTGTTCCCTCAGTAACAACAGTAGTTAGGATCCCATCCTGGGAAGAACTTCATGTTCCACCTTTTCCTGCATAGTCATCCAAGATGTGATCTATTGTCAGACTTACTGACCTTTGCATGGATCCTGCATTTCTCCTGCATGTGGCAGTACAGGGAGTGCAGAATTAATAGGCAAGTTGTATTTTTGAGGATTAATTTTATTATTGAACAACAACCATGTTCTCAATGAACCCAAAAAACTCATTAATATCAAAGCTGAATATTTTTGGAAGTAGTTTTTAGTTTGTTTTTAGTTTTAGCTATTTTAGGGGGATATCTGTGTGTGCAGGTGACTATTAATGTGTATAATTATTAGGCAACTTAACAAAAAAAAAATATATACCCATTTCAATTATTTATTTTTACCAGTGAAACCAATATAACATCTCAACATTCACAAATATACATTTCTGACATTCAAAAACAAAACAAAAACAAATCAGTGACCAATATCGCCACCTTTCTTTGCAAGGACACTCAAAAGCCTGCCATCCATGGATTCTGTCAGTGTTTTGATCTGTTCACCATCAACATTGCGTGCAGCAGCAACCACAGCCTCCCAGACACTGTTCAGAGAGGTGTACTGTTTTCCCTCCTTGTAAATCTCACATTTGATGATGGACCACAGGTTCTCAATGGGGTTCAGATCAGGAGAACAAGGAGGCCATGTCATTAGTTTTTCTTCTTTTATACCCTTTCTTGCCAGCCACGCTGTGGAGTACTTGGACGCGTGTGATGGAGCATTGTCCTGCATGAAAATCATGTTTTTCTTGAAGGATGCAGACTTCTTCCTGTACCACTGCTTGAAGAAGGTGTCTTCCAGAAACTGGCAGTAGGACTGGGAGTTGAGCTTGACTCCATCCTCAACCCGAAAAGGCCCCACAAGCTCATCTTTGATGATACCAGCCCAAACCAGTACTCCACCTCCACCTTGCTGGCGTATGAGTCAGACTGGAGCTCTCTGCCCTTTACCAATCCAGCCACGGGCCCATCCATCTGGCCCATCAAGACTCACTCTCATTTCTTCAGTCCATAAAACCTTAGAAAAATCAGTCTTGAGATATTTCTTGGCCCAGTCTTGACGTTTCAGCTTGTGTGTCTTGTTCAGTGGTGGTCGTCTTTCAGCCTTTCTTACCTTGGCCATGTCTCTGAGTATTGCACACCTTGTGCTTTTGGGCACTCCAGTGATGTTGCAGCTCTGAAATATGGCCAAACTGGTGGCAAGTGGCAGCTTGGCAGCTGCACGCTTGACTTTTCTCAGTTCATGGGCAGTTATTTTGCGCCTTGGTTTTTCCACACGCTTCTTGCGACCCTGTTGACTATTTTGAATGAAACGCTTGATTGTTCGATGATCACGCTTCAGAAGCATTGCAATTTTAAGAGTGCTGCATCCCTCTGCAAGATATCTCACTATTTTTGACTTTTCTGAGCCTGTCAAGTCCTTCTTTTGACCCATTTTGCCAAAGGAAAGGAAGTTGACTAATAATTATGCACACCTGATATAGGGTGTTGATGTCATTAGACCACACACCTTCTCATTACAGAGATGCACATCACCTAATATGCTTAATTGGTAGTAGGCGTTCGAGCCTATACAGCTTGGAGTAAGACAACATGCATAAAGAGGATGATGTGGTCAAAATACTAATTTGCCTAATAATTCTGCACTCCCTGTATAATACAAGAAGAAAGTGCAGTGCAAAAATTTAAACCTTAATAAAATAATTAACCTGCAAAATCACGATAATATTATATTGAGCATGTAGCAGTTGAAATAAATAAATCAGGTGGTGTGCAAATAACATTTTCAAAAGAATTTTTGAAATATTATTAAATCTAAATTAAGCATGTAGTAAGTGAAAAAAAAGTCCAAAGAGATGATCCACCAGTGTTGAAGATCCACAAAAAGTGATAATCCCTCCACCAAAAGTCTCTCTAGGTACTTTTGGTGGTGGGATCGTCACTTTGTGTGGATCTTCAACACTGGTGGATCATCTCTATGGACTTTTTTCCACTTACTACATGCTTAATTTAGATTTAATAATATTTAAAAAATTCTTTAGAAAATTTAATTTGCACACCACCTGATTTATTTCACCTGCTATATGCTCAATATTATAATATCGTGATTTTGCACGTTAATGATTTTATTAAGGCTTAAATTTTTGCGCTGCGCTACACTTCTTGTATAATTTTTTGTCACTAGAATTTTGTGTTATTCTTATAGGGGGGGTTTTCAACAGAAGGTGCAATCAGTTTCACCGTCTGTTTTTTACGTGGCAGTATAACCCTACAGTCTAATGAATTCTTGTGTCTCAATGGACTCCCAAGAAAAGGATTTTACAGTGAGTACAAAAATCCTTTTTACACCTACCCTTTGCTCCTCCTAATTTCACACAAGAAGATTATGAATAAGAAAAGGGTTTAAGATCATTCAGAAATGCCTTAAAATCACTCTGCCAAACAGCAAAACCTTTTATCAATTTAAAACCCCACTTGCTTTTTTTTTTTTTTTTTTTTTTTTTTTTTTTCAAAATAGTCAGTGCTTTATAAACGCTACAGATGCTCTTTCACCACTTTCTCTTAAAGGGTCACTAAAGGAAAAAAAAATGTTTTGCTGAAATGACTGTTTACAGGGTATAGAGACATAAAAGTTAAATCTAGATTTTCCTAGCTTGTGACGGAAAATATAAGTTATATGAAGACAGGAGGCGAGTATCTTATGCATTAACTTTCTTTATTAATGCCCATAGCAGACATTTTTAAAAACTTTTCTATTAACTTTTAATGAAAGAATTTTTTAGTCAGTGAACTACGACTCCCAGCAGTCCTTGTAATCCGTAACCACGCCCAGGTCGGTGACCTCTATATAACAGACTGCCCGACTAAGATCCTCCTCTTTCTTGCTGCGAAGGTCTTGTCTATCGGAAGTCGTCGTCTTGTCCGTCGGATGTCGATCTGTTGAACTGTGGGCCGGTCGGCCGAGGTCTGATGAATCCAGAGCTTGGTTCAGGATCGTTCGCGGAGTCCCAACGGGGACGGCGAGGAAATTTCTACCCAACTAGGGTTTAACCGTCGTTCCGACCCAACAGGGGTAAGGAGACATGAACTCCCATTTTGGGGTAGTAACTTGGTACGATTTTCAGTAACCTGCGAAGAAATCAGAAATATACATAATAGGGTGGGAAGGGAGGGAAGATACTCGCCTCCTGTCTTCATATAACTTATATTTTCCGTCACAAGCTAGGAAAATCTAGATTTATATATCAGACAGGAGGCTCATATCTTATGCAAGTTTAAAGCTAACATTAATCCTGCAGACATAATATGCATACCGTTACATGAAACCTGTATATTCAACATTTATGGTAAGACCGCCATGGATACATGATCTTGTGGTCTAAAGTAAAACTGGCGAAAGGTGGTCTCTGAAGACCAGTCAGCCGCCATTAAAAGATCGGAAAGGGAGCCTCCTGACGTGACTACCTTGGTGGCCATGGCCCCTCTGGCGGAGTGGGCTCCGAAGAGGGACACGTCAATACCGGCCATGTCCATGGCAACTCGTACCCAGCGAGCTAGCGTTGCCGACGAGACTGGAAAATGTGGCTTGACGTAAGACACCAACAGTTGCGACAAACCCGGGGAGCGCAAACTAGCGGTTTGTAGTTCATATGCCTGAAGGCACCGAACCACGCAGAGGAGTGGGTGAGTAGGAAAATACGGGTAGAAGACCGATTGGATGCCGGTCTTAGTCCTGCGTACCACAGAGAACTTGACACCTTGTGGTGAGAATTGTCGTCTAGAGATATCCAAAGCTCTGACATCGGATACCCTTTTGATGGACACTAGGCAGAGAAGGACTGTCAGTTTAACGGAAAGGAGTCTCAAAGGAAGATCTGGGTTATCCTCCCACCTGGCGAACATATCCAGCACCTTGGAAACATCCCAGGTTGCTTGGTATCTAGGCCGTGGGGGACGTTGGAATCTTATGCCTCTTAGGAGTCGACAGACTAGCGGGTGTTTGCCGATAGGTAGGGAATCTACGGGGCAGTGATATGCCGATATAGCTGATCGGTAGACGTTTATAGAGCTGAATGATTTGCCAGATTCAAAGGAGTCTGCCAAATAATTCACCACTAATGATACAGGGGCTCGTATGGGATCGACTTGCCGTCGATCACACCAACGCACCCAGAGTCCCCAGGCTGATCGATATGCCGATCGAGTCCCGGGGGCCCAGGCCAGGGCGAGGAGGTCCCGAGCCGACTGTGAAAGGATGTTGTCAGCATCCGTGATCCCGAAACCAGCCACGCCAAGAGTGGTAGGTTGTCCTCCAAGATTAGGGGATGTGGATCCCCGCTCGGATTGGTGAGGAGGTGGGGAGAATGAGGCAGGAGCCTGGGATGATCCGCGGTCATCCCCAGAAGGAGGGGAAACCACGGTTGGGTCGGCCACCATGGTGTGATCAGCACCACCGTTGCTTCCAGGGTGGCAATCCGAATGAGGAGTCTGGGGATTAATTGGAAGGGAGGGAATGCGTAGTGCGTGCCCTCCGGCCAAGGTTGGTGTAGAGCGTCGACCGCATAGGCCTCTGGGTCCGGCCTCCAGCTGTAGAAGCGGGGCAGCTGATGGTTGAGTCGTGAGGCGAAAAGGTCTATGGAAAATGGGCCCCAGATCCGTTGCAGATGGAGAAATACCGCACGGTCCAGTCTCCAATCGCTGGAATCCCTCAGGTATCGAGAGTTCCAGTCGGCCACTGAATTGGAAACGCCCGGAATGTATTCCGCGACGGGAGTTATGTTGTGATCTAAGCAGTAATGCCAGAAGTCCTTCGCGATGGTCGCTAAGACTTTGGATTTGGTACCCCCCAGGCGGTTGACGTACTGGACCGCCGCTACGTTGTCCATGCGGAAGAGAATACAGCATGTAGAGGTATGTGGCATAAAACTCCTGAGGGCGAAAAACGCTGCCAGGAGCTCTAGGGCGTTGATATGGAGCTTGGTTTCCTCTACAGACCAAGTCCCTCCAGTGGACGCCCTGCCGCATCTGGCGCCCCAGCCCCTGCGGCTGGCGTCCGATTCTATGACCACATCCGGGTAAGGATTGAAAATGGTCCTGCCGTTCCATTCTACGGCATGGTGAAGCCACCATTTCAACTCCTCGATCGCGTCCCGGTCTAGGGGAACTTCGTTGGTGTACCTGAGTCCTTGTCTCAGGTGCATGATTTTGAGCCTCTGGAGGGCTCTGTAGTGTAATGGGGCCGGGAAAATAGCTTGTATGGAAGCTGCCAAGAGGCCCACGAGACGCGCTAGCGTGCGTAGGGACAGGCAACCTTTGTGTAGTGCAGCCCGAATCTCTTTGCGTATTAAAGCGAGCTTGGTGTTGGGGAGGCTGAGGGTGGACTGGATGGTGTCCACCGTAAAACCTAAAAATTCCATCGTTTGAGAGGGAATCAATATCGATTTGTCCTGGTTGACAATGAAACCCAGTTGAAGTAACAATGACACAGTCCATGACATGTGAAGATGGGCTTGAGTCTCCGAGAAAGCTAGGATGAGGATGTCGTCTAGGTAAATGACCAGACGTACTCCTCTGCTCCTTAGTGCCGCCACCACTGGTTTCAGGAGTTTGGTAAAACACCAAGGGGCGGACGACAGCCCGAATGGAAGGCAGGTGAATTGCCACATCCTGCTCCTCCATGGGAAACGTAAGATGTTGTGATTCTGGGTGAATGGGAACCGTGAGGTAAGCATCCTTCAGGTCCACTTTCACGAGCCAGTCCCCTGGGTGTAGGAGGTCTCGGAGGTAGTGAATACCTTCCATTTTGAAATGTCGGTATGCGACATATTGGTTCAACTCCCTGAGGTTGATCACTGGGCGATAGCCGCCGTCTTTTTTGTGCACCAGGAATAAATTGCTGATGAATCCTGGGGAGTAATGATCCACCTCTACTACTGCCTGTTTGGTCAGTAATTCTCGCAGTTCGTTGTCTATTAGAGCAACGTTCTGGTTTGCGAAGCGAATAGGTGGAGGCATAACATTGAGTGGTGGGGGTGTCATGATATCCACGGTGAACCCTGTGACAGTGTGTAATATCCACGCGTCTGCCGTAATCGCAGACCAGGCGTGGGTAAAATACCTGAGACGTCCCCCCACAGGGATGTGAATGAGCAGTGTGTGCATTATACTCACCAGTGGGAGGTCGGGATCGAGGATAACCGCGTCCACCTCGTCCTCGCCATGGTCTGCCCCGTGGTGGAAAGAAGGGCGCAGGTTGCGCCACTGGGGCGGCGTAAGATTGATTCTGCTGGTACTGGTAATGTACTGGGGCTCTATTTTGTGGCCTGTAGGACGGGGCACGGCCGGCAGAGCGGCCTCTATTTCTGCCGGCCCTGTTAAAAACCTTGGGGGTTCCTGCTTTCCTCAAGGAATTTGAGCCTTGTCCAGGCTTGTAAAGAGACCTACAAATTTCTTGACGTCCTTTAGCAAGGAGTCCCCAAACAACATACCGTCGGCCGACGGTCCAGGCTCTGACTCAGCCAAATGGGCTAATTGGGGGTCGAGGCGCATCAGTATAGAGCGTCGTCTTTCGGTCGAGCATGCCGTATTGGCAGTGCCGGCCAGGCATATTGCCCTTTGCGCCCAGCCTCTCAGCTGTTGTAAATCGACCGGTTGTCCGGATGCCGCCGCCTGTTCCGACAGATTAAGAATCTTGGTCAGGGGCCCCATCATGTCTAGGACACGGTCCTGAATAGATCGGAATGATCTTTCTACCCCTTTCCTCTGGAATTTGCCAGATTTCATTAAGTATTTACTTAAGATAGGATCTATCTCAGGGGTAGCCACCACCTTATTAGGTATGAGGGGCCTGGGGCATTCCGCCCTAAGTGTGTTGCGGCAAACCCTGTCAAGGGATTTTCTGGCCCATAATTCAACATATTGGTTGACCTCTGGTAGCGGGGTCCATTCTCCAGAACGCGGGTGACTGATAGCGTTCGGATCAAAGAACGGTTCTCCTAGGGAGTCTAGGAGAATATCTCCCTGCGTGGCAGGGGTGGCAGCTGTAGTGAGCGCCGTCTCCCCAGCATCGTCCTCATAAGAATCCGGCTCTGACTCATCCGATCCCTCTAAGGGGTCATCAGAATCCTCTTGAGGGGAGTCAATATAGGAGTTCGGTTTGGCCCTTCTTACGGCCTTAAACCCTTTAAATTGTATCTCCCTGGGGTCCAGGGGTCTAGTTGAGTGTGTATGATGCTGGGGTTGGTAAGCCGAGTTAGGGTTTACCTGAGGCATATTGTTTCCTTCCCCTGCCGGGGAGTCCATCACCGCCAGAGTGTGTTTTCGTTTTTGGGTGGCCTTGCCTTTCTTGGTTGGTGGTTCGTCGCCATGCGGCGTCGGTAAGTGTGGGGTCATGGGAATATGGCCCCTGGAAGAAGCAGCAGAGGTCAGGGCAGCCAGGATAGACTTGTTAATAAGCTCCTGAATTTGGGAAGCATTCAGGGCTGGGGTTGTATCCCTAGCAATGTTATCCTCCATAGGATCGGTAGGGGCAGGGAGATCAGACATGCTGCTGTTGAAAACTATATTATGCTCAGGGTTATATTATGCTCAGAGGAACAGTAAAGTTTATGAGCAGGCAATCGCTATGATAGTTATTAATAATTTACTTATAATTATTTATAATTAGTATAGGGGAATACAGAAAACAGACAGAAACCAGTACCAGCTCTCTCCTCACCGCCGCAGTGCAGGGACTGACGTTACAGCGTGAGGAGGGAGCCTACACTAGCTGCCTGTGTAGAGGGAGAGTCACACGTCCTGTGACTCTCCTCCGATTTGCCGCCCTGTCACAACCAGCGTTGAGACGAGCAGGCGAATGTGCTAGCAGAGAACGTGAGGGGGAGGAGGACCCCCTCCCCCCCGCGGCGCGCGGGAAGGACGGGTAGAAGGTAAAGAAATGGCGCGTCGCCTGTGAGGTGATCCGATGCACCAGCGGAATTGAGGGGAAAAATGAGACAGATTTTCCTATCGATATAGCGGCGTAGTGCGGCGCTTGGCGGAGCGCAGAGATAGTACAGTAACCCAGTAAAGAGCTGGGGAAGCCACAGATAAGGGGAAAAAATAAAATAGAATTAAATATATATAAGAGAGAAAATTAAATATATATAAGAGGGAAAAAGAAATACCTGTGGAAGCAAAGTAGGAAGATTTATATTCCTAATCGATCGCCTATAGCAAGGATAGCTAAATATATATAATCTCTAACAATAGTAGATATATGATAATATAATCTCTAATAATAGTAATATAGAAAATACAATGAGAGTACTTATCTTTTGCTATGAGCAGAAAGAAAGAGGAGGATCTTAGTCGGGCAGTCTGTTATATAGAGGTCACCGACCTGGGCGTGGTTACGGATTACAAGGACTGCTGGGAGTCGTAGTTCACTGACTAAAAAATTCTTTCATTAAAAGTTAATAGAAAAGTTTTTAAAAATGTCTGCTATGGGCATTAATAAAGAAAGTTAATGCATAAGATATGAGCCTCCTGTCTGATATATAACTGATATTATGATTAACATAACATATGATAAACATGTCCAAGCTAGATATGTAAATAACCTGTCACTCAAAGCAAGGAGAGAGGAAAGGACTTCGTATTTAGACAGGGTTTTATCTGGAAGTCTGTTAATTTTCACTGAACAATAAAAGAGGATTGCTCAGAGCTGGATTAACTTTGTGTGGCAAGACTGGGCACAGATGATAGGAAATCGTATACTCTACATTGTGACCTCAAAAAAAAAATCCACTTTAAAGTGCTTTTAAGGTTAAACTATTGCATTCCCTGCATTAAGTTAAAAAAACGGTTTACCACTTGTTGTCCCCCCTCCAAACACTTACCTGTGTCCCCTCTCAATACTGTAGCTCTTCTCTGCCCTCTTCCTAGCCTCACAGTAACTGAGGCAGCAGCAGTTGACTGACTATTGTCAGTCAGATCCTGTGAGAAGGGGGTCTGCGGCCCGACTCAGGAGCGTGCCTGCACGTGTACCCCAATAGCGCATGGTTTGCTGTGAGAGCAGACCCAGGAGAGGAAGAGCGGGCAGCTCTGGTGAAGGACACCAGAACAGAAGGAAAGGGGCTGCTCTGTGCAATATATTGCACAAAGCAGGCAAGTATAAACCTCTTTTATATTTTAAAGTCGTACTAAACCCAATACTGAAAATGTAGTGTATTAAAGCTTACCAATCCTTGTGGTGGCTGCATCAGTTTTCGTATTGGCTTTTTCCCATCTGTTTTCACCTGGGCTTCTGGCCAGTAATGCACCCTCATTATTAGTGAGGCGTAACTCTGGAAGAATGAGTAGGGGAGACACAGCATAATTTTTTCCTTTTTTTTTTTTTTTTTTTTTTTTTTTTTTTTTTAATGAAGGTTTTGTATGAATAATTTGCCTTTGCCAGTGTTAAGTAGTTTCTCATCCATGTAAACTGGTAGATTCTGCTAGAGAGTTTGTGCTCTGAATTTACAACAGGCTGGCTGGATTGCCAGATGAAAATGGAAAAAAAGCCTAAAAAACAAATGCAGCCATCACATCTAAGAATTGGTAAGCTGCAATTAACACTGCTTTAACTAAATACCTTAATGATACAAATAAAAAAATAAAAGAAAAGGGTATAACGATAATGACCAGAGGAAGGATTTAATTAGGATGTATTGTAATTGGCTAATGATTAAGTGGTTAAATAGGATTGCATTCATTTATTTTGGCAGTTTTTTAACTGGTGTCAAATGCAAGTCACACCTTTGATGTACATTTTGAATGAAATGGTAAATACAACGATATATTATTATACTGTGCTACTCCGTAAGGGCCCTTTCACACGGGGAGGATCAGTAATGATCCGCCTCCGTGTGTCCGTAAGCTCAGCGGGGATCGCTCCGTATATCCCCGCTGAGCCGGCGGCTGACAGGGTGGTCCCCGCACACTGTGCAGGGACCGCCCTGTCTTTTCTCCGCTCTCCCCTATGGGGGGATCGGATGAACACGGACCGTGTGTCCGTGTTTATCCGATCCACAGACGGAAGAAAAAATTGGGTTTTCTTCCGTCCGCAAAATCGGATCTTTGCGGAAGCGGGTGATTACGGGTGTCAGCGGATGTTTATCCGCTGACACCCGCAATCATATAGGGACCAATGCATGTCCCTTTTCCATCCGCAAACGGATGGATGAAAAATCGGACAAACGGTCTGCACGTGTGAAAGGGGTCTAACACTTGCAGCACTATCTGCAGGTGTCGTATGCTGGAGAAGCTTCAATTGCCTTTCCTGCTATGTAATGCATAACAATTCCAGGCTGTCATTATGACAACCTGTAATTGCCAGTAAAAGCAAGGGGTAGATAGGCAGTATGGGAAGAGGAACCAAAGGTAGGCAATATGCCCCTGAAACTTTGAAGTGTTTTTTTATTTTTAGTACGTAGTGCCTAAAACTGAAATTTGCTTAAATTATAATTGTACCAGTTTTAATTTACTTGCATTCTTCTTCTTTTTTTTTTTTTTTGTACAAAGTTGCTGTTTTTTTTAAGCCATACTTTTGTTGGAGTTAATGAAAGGGCAGCATTATAACTGAATTATCAAGCAATAGGAGGTGGCCTGATCTGATAAATCACGTTTTCCTTTCCATCATATGGATGGCTGGTGCATTTGTGTAGCTTACCTAAGGAAGAGATGGCACCAGGATGCAGTATGGGAAGAAAGCAAAGCAGGTAGAGGCTTTGGGCAATGTTTTGCTGGGAAACCATTGTCCTGCCATTTATGTGGATATTTTGTGACGCCTACCACCTTCCTAAACCTTGCTGCTGACCAATTACACCCCTCCATGGAAACGGTGATCCCGGATGACCGTGGCCTCTCTAAGCAGGATTTTGTGCCCTGCCACACTGCAAAAAAAGTTCAAGAATGGTTTACGATACAAGACAATAAATTTGAAGTGTTGGCTTGGCTTTCAAATTCTCCAGGTCTCAATCCGGTCTACTGTACGTTTGAAAAAAATATATATTCCCTTGCTAATGAGAGATTTTACATTTCTTATTTCTGATGCTTTTTCCATTTCAAATTTACATACTATGGCTTCTTAGCAGTGCACAAATAAAACAGTGTTGAGTTATGTAAAATACCCCAAAATTATTTTAAGGGACTAAGAGGCCTATGTGAGTGATTAACGTAATTTTGTCATAAATGAATGCAAACATTTATGTAACATTATCAAAAACTAAAACATTTACGTGATACAAATTGCAACTTAAAAAAAGGAACTACGTTAAGCCTGGGTTAACACTGTAGTGATGTCAGACATTGCATGTAATTAACACCTGCACTGTGTTGCTGATCACATGTGATGTCTGTGCAGTGCGAGTTCAGCCACACATTGACTGAACTTGCATTGTATTTGCATAAACGTTCCAGGGACTTTTTTTCACCCATGCGATCCGATTCGTGTCCGAATCCACAGTTCGCACTGTGATCTTTGAACCGATCTGGGGTTGTCATTGACATTGTATTGACACCTGCAGCAGTCCACAGAGGGCAGTGTGAACTGCCTGCTGGAGAGATGTGATACGGCAACCGGCGCAGAAATTGAGCTGGTTCCAGCATTGCTGCAGTGTGAACCCAAGTTCAAGCTGAAATCCAGGCACATATAAAGAGTACAAATTCAGGTCTGTGTTCATGAACACATCACGAAGGGCGAGTTCATAAACAGCCTGTTCCTGTGCTGTTCACGTAATCTGGGTACAGTGCGAATTCAGCCCATTAATTTGAATGGGGTGAAATTGCGCTGGATTGCACCAAAAGTAGTGCATGTGCAACTTTAAAAATTTCACAGCAAACTAATCATAGTACAACTGCAATGCATTTTATAAATGGTGTGGAAAAGCACATGGAACATGTTGGTTTTTTTTTGTTGTTGTTTTTTCTGCTGTGAACTGGCCCTAAATATCATTTTTAAATTAAAGTATTTTTTTTTATAATCAAAGTTTTTTTTATTAACAATATTTCATACAACATTTTTACATATGTTCCATCATTTACATAATAAACTTGAACATTGCAGGGAAAGTCTACAATTATCATATCAGTAACTTATCAATTATCCTACCCCCTAACCCCCCCCCCACCCCAAAAAAAAAAGAAACAAAGGGAAGAACATTTTCTATTCACTTCCCCTCCTCCTGATCCCCCCTCATTGTGGTGGGGGGGGATGTCTGCTCCGTCCCCTCCCTCTACCTAAAGCATTTATTCTCTTACTATATCCTTTTATACCCAGGAAGAAAGCGGAGAGGGAGAGAGAGGGAAAACCCACCATCCTACTTCCAAAGGACCACTATTGCCCCTTGTGACTATTCTTTTCTCTCCTTCCTCTCTTTTCTTCCCCTCCCTCCCCTTCTTCTCCCTCCTCCTTCCCTCCCCATAAATTCAAGTTAACCCTACTTCAGCCCCGGAAGTTTTTACCTCCTTTCTGACCAGAGCAGTTTTTGCGATACGGCACTGGGTCGCTTTAACTGACAATTGCACGGTCGTGCGACATTGCACTTGAACAAAATTGAAGTCCTTTTTTTTCCCCACAAATAGCTTTCTTTTGGTGGTATTGGCTATGATAAATATCCCCAAAAATGATATAAAAAAAAGTCTTTCTCAGTTTAGGCTGACATGTATTCTTCTATATATTTTTGTAAAAAATAAATAAGAGTATATTGATTTGGTTTGCGCAAAAGTTATAGCATCTACAAAATAGGGGATAGATTTATGACATTTTTTATTTTTTAATGGTGGCGATCTGTAATTTTTATCGTGACTGACATTGCGGCGAACACATCAGACACTTTTGACACTATTTTGGGACCATTGTCATTTATACAGCGATCAGTGCTATAAAAATGCACTGATTACTGTGTAAATGACACCGGCAGGGAAAGGGTTAAACACTAGGGGGCGATCAAGGTGTTAAGTGTGTCCTTGGGAGTAATTCTAACTGTGGGGCGGGGGGGGGGTCTCGCTACAACAGAGATCAGAGCAGTAGATCCCTGTCATGTTGCTAGGCAGAACAGGAAAATGCTTTGTTTACATAGGCATCTCCCCTCTCTGCAGCTCTGGGTCACAATCACAGGCCCCCCGGCGGACAAAGAGTCCGTGGGCACCGGCGGCGTGCGCCCACTAAGCCGTGATTTAAAGGGGATGTACCTGTACGCCTATTTGCGCAGCCGTGTCATTGTGCCGACGTACATCATCGTGCGCTGGTCGGCAAGCAGTTGGGCACCTGAATTTGACTGGGTATTAGTCTTTTGTAATGCTCTATAAAGCAAGCCTGGAGAAGAAAAAGCAACACAAGGAGCCAGTCAGCTTTGCTACATGATTAAATACCGTATATAAGTAAATGTTGCGCTTATTATAGTAGCACATAAGTATTTGTATACATTGGCTTTGCTACAGTGCTCATGTGACAAGATGATGATGGGTGTACAGAGCAAACGGATAAGATGAGCTCACTAATCTGCTGCTTCACCTTTCACTGCCCTGTGATTCCTAACAAAGGCTGTGTGTGTGTGTATATGTGTAATACACACACACACATACACATATATATATATATATATATATATATGTATGTGTGTGTGTGTGTGTGTGTGTGTGTGTGTGTGTGTATATATATGTATATATGTGTGTATATATGTGTATATATATATATATATATATATATATATATATATATATATATATATATATATAATGTATATGTGTGTGTGTGTGTGTGTGTGTGTGCGTGTGTGTATATATATATATATATATATATATATATATATATATATAATCGTATTTATCGCGGTATAGCGCGCACCCCTAAAGTTGCCCCCGAAATTCCTGTAAAAAAAATGTTATATGATTTTATTACTTATAGTTTTGGTGTCTTCCCAGCGTCCATCGTCCGGTCCGGCGTCCGTCTGCGGCCTCGGTGGTGTCCTCCCGGCTTCTCCAGCCCCGCTTCCCACGCTCGGTTCGAACGCCTCCGCCGACATATACCGAGTGCAGTACACTCGGGTACATTCGGCAAGGCTCGGCTTCGCTCGCGCTCACGCTCTGTGACGTTTATGCGTGAGCACGAGCGAAGCCGAGCCTAGCCGAATGTACCCGAGTGTACTGCACTTGGTATATGTCGGCGCAGGAATTCAAACTGAGCGCGGGAAGCGGCTATCGGCGTATATTGCGCACCCACGATTTTCCCCTTATTTTAAGGGGAAAAAAGTGCACGATATACGCCGATAAATACGGTATATAATTTATGACCAATCACCTAATTCTGAGTAGGTCCCACTTTTGCTGCCAAAACAGCCCTGACCCATTGAAGCATGGATGCCACTAGACCCCTAAAGGTATGCTGTGGTATCTGGCACCAAGTCGGCAGCAGCAGAGCCTTAAAGTCCTGTAAATTGTGAAGTGGGGCTCCATGGGTCAGACTGTTTATCCAGAACATCCCAGAAAAAACTTTTAGGCACTGTGCAAAAAGACAGACTATGCAGAAAGGCAAAGTGCGTCCAGCAGTGATCACCACAGGTAATCGTTGGCTGTGCAGAGAGACGCGAGTAGGTGTCGCCGCCGGCAAACTGTCATTATCATGAACAAGGTTGGCCGCCACCCCTTTCCCCTGAGAGCCGGAGGAAGAACTTCCATTAAAATTTGTACTGGCCCTAATCGCTAGTGTTAATGCAGCTGTATGTGCTGTGTAAAGAAGGGCTTTTGAAATCCACTTCAATTAGAAAAATAATCAACATTGCTCTTAGAAATATTTTAAGTGGATTCTGGCAGAAAATAATTCATGGCTATTTTTCATTTATATGTGAAAATATTTGCATGACAACAATCCATAGATTTTTTTTTTTTTTTTATTCTTTCCATGGAATACTTTTAGCGAATCGGGTCCATTACATTTTTCTGTAAAATTATATAGTATGGAGAAGGGGAAATGGAATGGAAAACCAATTTTAAAGTGGAGCTTTAGGGCTGGCCCCTTTTGCAGATATAACTATGTAAAACATTAAAGCGTAACTACGCTTTTGTGTACATTGCAAGGATTAGGACAACCTTTGTTACAGATTCCTTTTTTTGTTCTGAAGAAATACCTTTTCTTCTGAGCCTCAGTGATGAGTGAGTCTAATGGGAGTGGTTTCATAATTATCTGTCTGCTGTGCACCTGTAGAGCTCTAATAAGGAAATTTGCTGGGCCTGCATCCCTTTAGACGTGTTCCTATTGAATGTCCTTTTTGAATGACATTTTTGTTGCCTGAAATCTGACTTGTATCTTAGGCAGACTTCTGGGAAAATTGGTTAGTCAATCACACAAGCAGGAAATTATGTCTCTGGGGTGTGTCCAGTACACATTCTGTGTACAGAACACTCCAGGTAGCCATATTGCAATGCATTTTCAGAAAATTACAGTGGCTGCAGATTGAAAGGATAAGGTAATTTTTAATAAAACATTCAATTACACAATGACTTGTCGCAATTTTATATGCGCTATATTTTTTCTTTGCTATTTTTCCCCCAACAAAAGTGGTGTTACCCTTTAGAAAAAAGTGCCTTTACTTTTTAAAACCCTGTACGGTCTTGCCCTGCTCTGCACATGCTCAGTTGCTTTCTATTTTTAGGCCGGCTTTGTAGAGGCCGATCTGCTTACAGCCCTAGGCCAGGTTCACATTGGTACGACACATGCGCCTACTTTGGGTGCACATGTCACATGACGTGTATAAATCAATGGTTCACTATGAGAGCCGTCTTAACTGGTCCGACTTTGAAAAAGGTTCCTGCACTACATTTGGTCCGACTTTTGCATGGAGGTCCCCCCCCCCTCAAGACCATGCCAGACCCTTTGGTCTGGTATGGATTTTAAGGGGAACCCCCCCACACCAACATAAAAAAAGGCATGGGGTCCTCCTCAAAATCCACACCGAACCCTTATCCGAGCACGTGGCCCGGCAGTTCAGGAAAGGGGGAGGGACGACCGAGCGCCCCCCTCCTGGGCCATACCAAGCCACATGCCCTTAACATTGGTGGGTGCTTTGGGGCAGGGTGGCTCTGCCAGCCAACCCACCCCAAAGCACCACGATTTGGGTGCAAGAAGCAGGAGCAATGCTGGAGGAAATTTGCAGCATGTACTAATGTTGGTAGCATTATTCATGTAGAATGTATTTGCTCTTTGCAAAAGAACATTATTTTTTTTATCAAGTTGTTATGGTTAAAGTTCCACTTTAACCAGTTCCCGACCCCCGCATGTACATATACGTCCACAATATGGCACGTACAGGCACATGGGCGTACACGTACGTCCTCGCCTATTAGCGGGTGGGGGGTCCGATCGGGACCCCCCCCGCTACATGCGGAGGTCGGGTCCGCTCGGGGAGCGATCCGGGACCACGGTGCGGCTATTTGTTTATAGCCGCTCCGTCGCGATCGCTCCCCGGAGCTGAAGAACGGGGAGAGCCGTGTGTAAACACGGCTTCCCCGTCCTTCACTATGGCGGCGCATCGATCGCGTCATTCCCTTTATAGGGAAGACACGATCGATGACGTCATTCCTACAGCCACACCCCCAAACAGTTGTAAACACATACTAGGTGCACCCTAACTCCTACAGCGCCACCTGTGGTTAACTCCCAAACTGCAACTGTCATTTTCACAATAAAGAATGCAATTTAAATGCATTTTTTGCTGTGAAAATGACAATGGTCCCAAAAATGTGTCAAAATTGTCCGAAGTGTCCGCCATAATGTCGCAGTCATGAAAAAAATTGCTGATCGCCGCCATTAGTAGTAAAAAAAAAAAAAATAATAAAAATGCAATAAAACTATCCCCTATTTTGTAAACACTATAAATTTTGCGCAAACCAATCGATAAACGCTTATTGCGATTTTTTTTTACTAAAAATAGGTAGAAGAATACGTATCGGCCTAAACTGAGGAAAAAAAATGTTTTTATATATGTTTTTGGGGGATATTTATTACAGCAAAAAGTAAAAAATATTGCTTTTTTTTCAAAATTGTCGCTCTATTTTTGTTTATAGCGCAAAAACTAAAAACCGCAGATGTGATCAAATACCACCAAAAGAAAGCTCTATTTGTGGGGAAAAAAGGACGCCAATTTTGTTTGGGAGCCACGTCGCACGACCGCGCAATTGTCTGTTAAAGCGACGCAGTCCCGAACTGTAAAAACACCTTGGGTCTTTAGGCTGCATATTGGTCCGGGGCTTAAGTGGTTAATAACACAAAATATGTCTTGGTGACTTCAACATCCCTGTTAATCTTGACACTCACACTACTTCTAAATTTCTGAGCCTAACCTCCTCTTTTGACCTGAAACAATGGGCAAATGCTTCTACTTTGTTGTAAACTGCCTTGACCTCATATTCTCCTACTAATGCACTCCACGCAACCTCTCCCACATTCCTTTTCCTCTTTGATCACCACCTTATTAGTGTCACTCTCTCCTTGTCTTCCTCTTCCTTGCCTTCCAATTACCTGTAGAAATCTTTTGACATCTTAACCCTTCTCGTTTTTTTTTTTCTGCTACAGATTGTTTCTATGCCAAAATCTCATCCTTGTCCTGCCCCAACCTGACCACTTCTATCTATAACAGTTCACTGTCATCCACCCTGGATACCTTGGCCCCCCACACTATGCACAGAATCAGTTTCCGACTGCTATAACCCTGGCAGACAGATAATACCAGAAGCCTCAAAAAACAGAGCCGTGCTCTTGAGCATCTGTGGCCTAAGACAAAGTCACAGCAAGATCTCAGCCAATATAAATCTGCCCTCCAAAAATACTATTTGTCTCCATGCTGCCAGACGGACTTGCTTCATCACGCTCACTAACACCCTCTCACGCAGTCTCTATCAACTCTTTTCTACCTTTTAACACTCTACTTTGTCCGCCATTTCCTCCGCCCACTAATTTACTCAATGCCCAGGAGATTGCTAATCACTTCAAAAATAAGATTGAGACAATTCGTCTGGAGATCTCCTCCCACTCTACAGATATTAACCTCACTTTACGCTCTGTCCTCCTGTACAATTAATACTCTTGTTTAACCCAACTACTAGAGAGGAAGTCAATAAACGTTTTATAACGCCCACCTAACCACCTGCCCACTGGACCCCATTCCTTCTCAAATACTACAGTCACCCTCTCTGTCTCTATCATACACTCTTTAACTCATATCTTCAACCTCTCCCTCTCTACTGGCATCTTCCCCAACCTGCTGAAACATGCACTAGTCACTCCCATACCAAAAAACCCTCAATGGACCCCACTAATTTTAACAACCTAGGACCCATCTCCTTACTCCTGTTTGCCTCCAAACTCCTTGAATGTTTAGTCTACAACTGACTGAGCGACTACCTCAATTGAGAATAACCTTCTTGATCCCCTTCAGCCTGGATTTCGTCCATAACACGCCACAGTAAGAAGAATGTGAGCTTTAGGAGAGCAGTTTCTAACGGCTAAAACCAACGGTCATTATTCTGTACTCATAATCTTGGACCTCTCCGCTGCCTTTGATACAGTTGATCACCCCATCAGTCTCCTCTCACATCACTGATTTACTAACAGACATATCGGCCTTGATGAGGGCAGCACAGTGGTGCAGTGAGTAGCACTTTCGCCTAGCAGCAAAAGGTTCGCTGGTTCGAATCCCAACCACGACACCATCTGCCTGGAGTTTGCATGTTCTCCCTGTGTCTGCGTGGGTTTCCTCCGGGTACTCCGGTTTCCTCCCACACTCCAAAGACATGCTGGTAGGTAAATTGGATCTCATCCAAAATTGGCCCAGTATATATGTGTGTATGACTGTGTGTCCCTAGCGTGTCATGATCCTACGGGGTAAAAATGACCGCACCAACCAAGCAGATACTGGCTGGAAAAAGCGCCCAGAGGCGATTCAGTTCGCATGCGTTGCGCTATACAAGTCATTCATTCATTCATTCATTCATTCATTCATGTCACACCACTTAAACTGAATCTATCTAAAACCGAGCTCATAATATTTCCTCACCCATGTGCCCCTAACCCGAAGTTTTCTGTCAAGATCAATGACATTACTATCAGTCCGTCCCCACATACTAGGGTGCTAGGGGTAACCCTAGAGTCTGAACTGTGCTTTCGTGCCCACATCCAATTTCTGGCCAAATCATGCCTCCTTGGCCTCTGCAACATCTCTAGAATACACCCATTTTTAACCCATGACACTACAAGCTTCTAATTCACTCCCTTGCTATCTCTCGCCTCGACTACTGCAACTCTCTGTTGGATAAGCTTTACATACACTATCCCCCCTTCAGTCCATAATGATTAATGCTGCAAGACTCCTCCACCTTACCAACCATTCAGTGTCCTCTACTCCTGTCTGCCAATCCCTGCACTGGCTTCCACTTACCCAACAAATAAAATTCAAAGTACTAACAATAATTTACAAAGCTGTCCACAACTCTGCCCCAGCTGCATCACTAACCTGCTGCCTGCAGGCTGCCCACCTCAGCTCCTGGGATGGGCTACCACACACAGCTATTACCTTTTCTATTAATTGACCCTCCCTCATAGATTTTAAGCTCCAACAAGCAGGGCCCTCTGATGCCTCAAATTGTAAAATATAACGGTAATGTCTGCCTTCATTTTGTTAAGCGATGTGAAAACTGTTGGCGCTATATAAATCCTGTAAAATAATATACGTGGGTAGAGCAATGTTAAAAAAAAAAAAAGTTTGTCTACCTTTCTCTAACACTACTGTGTCAAGAATGACTAATACTGTGGTGACTACGTAGGAGTACCACACAGATATTGTATTCATCATAAACTGCTTCTGCCCAAGAACAAAACATTTTGCTATGCCCCAGTTCAGTCACTCTAATGATGCTAATGGTATCTGATTACTTTTGTCAGTGCTGAGAACCTTCTAAAATAAGTTATTTTCATATTAGGCTAATGACTCCCTATTACTGTATCCTGCCTTGAACAAGATTTAACATGCTGATGGGTGCCGCTGTGCTCACTGACTTCAAATCCAGTTTTGCAGCTGATGACAGGACTTGAAAGGCCATTTTACTTTGTTTCTTTTTTATCACGCCTTTATGAGATCATTATAAATACACAATTCAGCCCCACCTTAGGGTGGCACAAAAAATGTAAATTAATTGGAATGTTTTCCTTGTGTTTCTGTGAATATTTTTGTTAAAAAAAAAAAAAAAGTTTTCCCCTAACATAATTACTTCAAGTGTTTTGCCTTGCAGTATCCTTTGTAGCTTTACATTTGAAAAACCTGTTTTATCAGCCACTTGAGGCAGCTGGGGGTGGGTTAAAGCGGATCTCCCACGCAAAAACTTTTTTTTTTTTTTGTGGGCTAGTTAAATGGTTATTAGCACTGCGATTATAAACTACGTTTCCTGTGTCCTACGGCCGCTCCTCTGTCAGTCTATGTGCAATATACACTTATATAACGCTCTTCGTGCCGTTGCCATTTTAACTCTGGGCATTAGAAGCCCACAGGCAGGCACTTCCTTGTTGCGGTGATGCTGCTGTCCCAGCAGCCACCGCTCGATCTCACGCATGCGCACTCGCAACGGGGAGCCGCGGCGTCAGCGCCTGTGTTGCCATCACAAAGGCAGGCGTAGCAATTTAAATTGCTATGCCTGCCGTTGTGATGGCAACACAGATGCTGACGCTGCGGCTCCCCGTTCGCTTTAAAAGCTTTACCGCCCTGAAATTGCGCGATACTTGCTATCAAAGTTCCGCGCTGAACACTGGGAGCTAGGAGAGAAGCTCCCATAGCACACTGCGGGGAAAGGGAAATGACGGAACGCCCGAACAATACCCGCAGTTGTCCAGACCGGAAGGCACAGGAATATTACGGTACTGTACACCGTTTTAGGCATATTTAATATCAGCGGTAATATTAAGATAATCTTTAAATTAGGGTGGAGCTCCGCTTTAAGTAGAATCTTACTGCTCTGCCCTTTAATTGGATTTTTAAACAGGAGTCATCTGGATGCTAGGTTACACTGAAACGTGTTAAAGTGGAACTACACTGTATCTGAGTACCACAAACCAAAAGTGCCTTTTTAATTATCAAAGCAAACTCCCTCATCCATCCATGTCTCCATGCTTTATTTTGCTGAGAAATCACTTTGAAAAATACCCCCCTGGCATTCCTGGCTGCAACCATCTTGAGTAAGGACAGATGATTGATGTAGCATTTACTTCCTGGAATGCATCTGCCCTTAGCTTAGCCAAGCAGGAGCACATTACCAATATGTTGCTTTTGCCTTTGGTCTATCACTGTAAAGTACAGTGATTTGGATGTATCTGTGCTGGAACCATCTCATTGCTTTGACTATCTGGACCTGGGCTTAGCTGTGGTTTTGTCAAAAATGTTCCCTCCCTGGACAAACTTTTGATCTTCCTTTTTTTTTTTTTTCTCTCTCTCAGGTTTTACCCAGGAGCCAACCAAATTTTTATATTTTTTGCATTATGGTCTTGTGCTGAATAGTATCATACTCTGCAGGATGGGACAACATCCCAGTGTTATGACTCTAAACAGACCCAGAGGACATGGTACTTTTTTGGGCCCTCCCATATTGTCCAGACCTTCTCACAGGGTCCGGATTTCCACTCTGCTTCTCAATCTGTAGCTTCTATGGCTTGGCTGTTGAACCCCAGGTCCTGAGAGACAGAAAATATATGAAATCCCGTCATCCCGGTAGGTAGTTTTCAGTGGGACGTAACATGTTTTCTCCAGTCTGGTCTGCAGGGCTGCCATCAAGGGGGTACAGGCATTACACCCGTAAGGGGCCCGGTTGCCCAACCCCCCAAACCTCCCCCCCCTGTTTTTTTTTTTCTTTTCGTCTGACCCCTCCCCACCTTTAGAAACTTGCGGCAGAAGACTTGACTTGACTTTGTTTTGTCACTTTCACACTTTGACACTTTCGTTACCACAACCTCCCCTGCACTTATCTCTTATGTTGCCTTTCTCTTCACCATTACTCCTGCAAAGTTGGCTGCCTCTCCTGTAAAGAACTCCTGGATCTTTACAAGGACCGGTGTGTTTCGAGGCCCGAGACTTTTCTTCCCAAGATTTTTTTGTTTTCCCTTCACCTTATCAGGACCGCCACCTGGTCATCTATTCTCATGACTAGGCGGATGTTCAGGCTAATCATTACTGATATTGATGTGCAACTTTATAATTTTTGTCAGTCTACAGCTCAGTCCTTAACACCTGAATTCTCTTCCCCTGGTCGCTGCCATCTACAGACAGCATGGACCCCTAACAATTTCAACACAATTCCACACTTGTCTAGATTTCTGTTTTAAATTGGCCAAAATTTTTTGTTGGGAGCTAGCTCAATCTGGTTCTCTCAGCTCTTCAGAAACCGCCCATTAACCACTCGCCTGCTGAGAACTTTTACCCCCTTCCTGCCCAGGCCAATTTTCAGCTTTCATTGTCGCAATATAAATGACAATTGCACGGTCATGCAACACTATACCCATATGAAATGTTTATAACACAAATTGAGCTTTCTTTTGGTGGTATTTTGAAAAGGAAGTACCCCCCCCCCCCCCCAATAAAAAAACAGGGTAAAAAGAAAACCCTGTAAGAGGCATAATGAGCTAGTATGCATAGCATACTAGCTCATTATGTAGCACTTGCCTAAAATCGAAGCCCCCGAAGTGCTCCTCGTTCCCCTCCGCCGCCAAGTCCCTCTCAGAGCTTCTTCCGGGTATGACATGCCCCTCTGCTACTTCGATCCAGGGCTACAGAGGGATATGTCAGATCTCGGCCCCTCCCCCTGAAGCCCTGGATCAGAGTAGCAAAGTGGTCGGGAGTCACATGACCGGCCTGAATATAACTAAAAAAAAGGTATTTAGAGGCTTTGTTTAAATAAAAACACTTTGGTTGTTGACCACTTCCATACCAGGCACTTACGCACCTTCCTGCCCAAGCCAATTTTCAGCTTTCAGCACTGTCGCAATTTGAATGACAATTTCGCGGTCACTGTACCCAAATGACATTTTTATCATTTTGTTCCCACAAATAGAGCTTTCTTTTGGTGGTATTTGATCACCTCTGCGATTTTTTTTTTTATTTCTTGCGCAACAACTAAAAAAGACTCAAATTTTTGAAAAAAATTTATTTTTTATTTTTTTCTGTAAATTTTTTTGTAAATAAGTAAGTTTTCTTCTTCAATTATGGGCACCGATGAGGTGGCCCTGATGGGCACTGATGGGCGGCACTGATGGGCACCGATAGGCAGCGCTGGTATGCGGCACTGATGGGCACTCATGGGTGGCACTGATGGGCACTGATAGGTGGGCACTGGGCATAGATGGGCACTAAGAGGTGGCACTGGACACTGGGTGGCACTGATGTCATTGCTGGGCATCATTTTAGCCAGTGCCTATGTTGCCAGTCAGTGCCCATTTGTGGGCATTAATTGGCATTTTTTTTTTATTGGCGTTTTTATTTGTTTTTTGCACTGGGGTTTTTTTTTTAGTACTGGGGGGCACTCCCTGGTGGTCCAGTGTTAGCATCCGAGGGGGGGCTGCACTGATAAACAATCAGCACGAACCCCCCTGTCAGGAGAGCCGCCAATCGGCTCTCCTCTACTTGCGTCTGTCAGAGTGAGGAAGAGCCGATCAACGGCGCTTCCTGTTTACATTGTGATCAGCCGGGGTTTGGGGCCACTCTGTTCAAAACGAGCTGCACAGTGTAGTTAAGAATGACATGTTTGTTATTTAAAAAAAACTAACCTCTAGTGTCACTTTAACCCTGTGCTTCCTGTAGGAGAGAAGCCCCCTGGTTGGCTAATCGGGGACCCATTGTTTACCCTGTTTTTCCTCTACGCACACTGATGGACATGAGTAGAGGAGAGCTGATCGGCTGCTCTCCTGACAGGAGGTCTGCACTGATAATCGGCGCATTAAAAATCAGTGCAGACCCATCAAGGATGCCCATTGGAGACTACCAGGTGATCGCACCAGGGATGCCAATCAATGCCCATTAGGATGGCACTCTGTGCCCATCAGCGATGCCTGTCCGTGTGCATAGAGAAACAGGATGGGCACTGCCAGAGCCCTACAAAATGACCTCCTGCAGGCCACTGGTGTGAATGTTTCTGACCAAGCAATCAGAAACAGGCTTCCTGATGGTGGCCTGAGGGCCCGGCGTCCTCTAGTGGGCCCAGTGCTCACTACCTGCCACTGTGGAGCTTGATTGGCATTTGTCATTGAACACGAGAATTGGCAGATCCGCCACTGGCGCTCTGTGCTTTTCACAGGTAAATGTAGGTTCACCCTGAGCACATATGGAGAAGATTATGCTGCCTGTAATCATTCAGCATGACCAGTTTGGTTGTGGGTCAGTGGTGCTTTGGGGAGGCATATCCATGGAGGGAGACACAGAGCTCTACAGGCTGGACAATGGCACCCTGACTGCCATTGGGTATAGGGTAAAATCCTTGGACTCATTGTCAGACCTTACACTGGTGCAGTGGGTCCTGGCTTCCTCCTGGTGCATGACCATGCCTGGCTTCATGTGGCGAGAGTATGTAGCCAGTTCCTGGAGGATGAAGTAATTGGTTCCATTGATTGGCCCCCACGCTCGCCTGACCTAAATCCAATAGGACACACCTGGGACATTGTGTTTTGGTCCATCCATCGCCGCCAGGTTGCACCTCCAGTCTGTTCAGAAGCTTGGTGATGTCCTAGTCCAGATCTGGGAGGTAATGCCCCAGTACACTATCTGTCTTCTCATTAGGAGCATCCCCCGACATTGTCGGGCATGCATTCAAGCATGTGTGGCCATACAAACTACCGAGTACCATTTTGAGTTGCTCCTATGAAATGTAACCAAAATGGACAAGCCTGCTGTATATATTTGTGTGTGTGTGTGTGTATATATGTATATGTATATGTGTGTGTATATGTATGTATGTATGTATATATGTGTATATATATATATATATATATATATATATATATATATATATATATATAGTAACATTTTTATTCTATCTTTTTATGTGACAACACTTAAGAAATGACACTTTGCTGCAATCTAAAGTAGTGAGTATACAGCTTGTATAACAGTGTAAATTTGCTGTCCCTCAAAATAACAACGCAAAGCCATTAATGTCTAAACTGCTGGCAACAAAAGTCGATGCACCCCAATTAGCTATTTTCTCTCCCTGGTGTCATGTGACTCGTTACTGTTACCAAAAGGTCTCAGGTGTGAATGGGGAGCAGGTGTGTTAAATTTGGTGTTATTGCTCTCTCTCTCATACTGGTCACTGGAAGTTCGACATGGCACCTCATGGTAAGAATTCTCAGAGGATCTGAAAAAATTGTTGCTCTGCATAAAGATGGCATAGGCTGTAAGAAGATTGCCAAGACCCTGAAACTAAGCTGCACCTTGGTGGCTAAGACCATACAGCAGTTAAACAGGACCGGTTCCACTCGGAATAGGCTTTGCCATGATCGACCATAGAATTTGAGTGCCGCCCATACTTGGCATTATGTCTATAGGTTATCTTTTTGGGAGTGCTGCCCGCATTACTGCAGAGTTTGAAGGGGTGAGGGGGGGTCAGTCTGTCGGTGCTCAGACAATACACTGCATCAAATTGGTCTGCATGGCTGTTTCCCAGAAGGAAGCCTCCTCTAATGATTATGCACAAGAAAGCCTGCAAACAGTTTGCTGAAGACAAGCAGACTAAAGACATGGATTACTGGAACCATGTCCTGTCGTCTGACGAGACCAAGATAAACTTATTTGGTTCAGATGATGTCAAGCGTGTGTGGTGGCAACCAGGTGAGAGTACAAAGACAAGTGTCTTGCCTACAGTTGAGCATGGTGGTGAGAGTGTCATGGTCTGGGGCTGCATGAGTGCTGCTGACACTGGGGAGCTACAGTTCATTAAAGCGGTTCTCCACCCTAAAGTGGAGTCCCGCTGATCGGAACCCTCCCCCCCTCCGGTGTCACATTTGACACCTTTCAGGGGGGAGGGGGGTGCAGATACCTGTCTAAAGACAGGTATTTGCAGACGCTACGGGCAAAAGACGGGCATTCCGTCACATCCCGTCTGTCGCCCGTTGTGTGCTGGGAACACTCGGCTCCCAGCACACAGCGGGAGCCAATCGGCTGGCGTGGCGCGACTCGCGCATGCGCCGTAGGGAACCGGGCAGTGAAGCCGCAGCGCTTCACTTCCTGGTTCCCTGAGCGTGGATGGCGGGGGGAGCAGCAGAGAGACGAGCGATCGCTCGTGCTCTGCTGCGATCGTCGCTGGACTCCAGGACAGGTAAGTGTCCTAATATTAAAAGTCAGCAGCTGCAGTATTTGTAGCTGCTGGCTTTTAATATTTTCCCGTGGCACATCCGCTTTAAAGAAAGCATGAATGCCAACAATGTTCTGTGATCTACTAAAGCAGATAATGATCCCCTCCCTTCAGAGACTGGGCCGCAGGGCAGTATTCTAACATAATGTACACCTCCAAGACGACCACTGCCTTGCTAAAGAAGCTGAGGTTAAAGGTGATGAACTGGCCAAGCATGTCTCCAGACCTAAACCCTATTAAGAATCTGTGGGGTATCCTCAAATGGAAGGTAGAGGAGTGTGCAAGGGCTCTAACATCCACCAGCTCTGTGATGTCGTCATGGAGGAGTGGAAGAGGACTCCAGTGGCAACCTGTGAAGCTTTGGTGAACTCCATACCCAAGAGGGTTAAGGCATTGCTGGAAAATAGTGGCCACACAAAATATTGCCACATTGGGCTCAATTTGGACATTTTCACTTAGTGGTGTACTCACTTTTGTTGCCAGCGGTTTAGACATTAATGGCTGTGTATTGCGTTATTTTCAGGGGACAGAAAATGTACACTGTTTATACAAGCTGTACACTCACTACTTTACATTGTAGCAAAGTGTAATTCCTTCAGTGTTGTCAAATGAAAAGATATAATAAAATATTTACAAAAAGGTGAGGGGTGTACTCACTTTTGTGAAATACTGTGTGTGTGTGTGTATATGTGTGTGTGTGTGTGTGTGTGTGTGTGTATATATATATGTTGTGCTCATAAGTTTACATATCCTGGCAGAATTTGATTTCTTTTTAGAAAATTTAAATAACGCAAGAACATTTTTCCCTCGTGGTTGGTGTTTGGCTGAAGCCATTTATTATCGACCAACTGTGTTTACTCTTTTTAAATAATAATAATCACAACAGAAACTACCCAAATGACCCTGATCAAAAGTTTACATACCCAGGAGATTTTGGCCTGATAACATGCACACAAGTTAACACAAAGGGGTTTGAATGGCTATTAAAGGTAACCATCCATACCTGTGATCTGTTTTCTTGTAATTAGTATGCATGTGTGTATGTAAAAGGTCAATGCGTTTCTGGACTCCTGACATACCCTTGCATCTTTCATCCAGTGCTGCACTGACGTTTCTGGATTCGGAGTCATGGGGAAAGCAAAAGAATTGTCAAAGGATATGCAGGAAAAGGTAGTTGAAGTGTATAAAACAGGAAAGGGATATAAAAAGATATTCCAGGAATTGAGAATGCCAATAAGCAGTGTTCAAAACTCTAATTAAGAAGTGGAAAATGAGGGGTTCTGTTGAAACAAAACCACAGTCAGGTAGACCAACAAAAATTTCAGCCACAACTGCCAGGAAAATTGTTTGGGATGCAAA